>NC_092201.1:2542500-2830000 GCF_043641665.1 Enoplosus armatus | reverse complement strand
GAGTTTGTTTGCGTGTTTGTTGCTTGTGAGCTGTGCGTGTCGTTCTGTGCGTTTCGGGTCAGATGAAGGAATGTGAGATGTTGCACTTGGCAGACAAAACAAGCTTCTTATCCCCTTGATGTGAAGAAGACCTTGGAGGATGTGGGCTGAGATCTTCTGCTCAGATGAAAGATGGTGCTCAGACAGACTACGTGCAACGACAAAAAAAACTTTACCGCAACATAAGGAATGAACAAATTATCACACAATGCATAAAGTTTAATGTTTACATGTGGAAATAGAGGGTGAGGAGGACGATAATGTGCATTGTTTTTAGGTTTTTCTCTCAGCTTTGTGTGTGTGTGTGTGTGTGTGTGTGTGTGTGTGTGTGCGTGCGTGTGTGTGTGCGTGTGCGTCCTGGCAGGGCGAGCTGCCTCCTGGCGCCATGGGGATGAAGGCTTCACGCTTGGGTTGAGATTACCTGTGCGGGCGCCCTGTGTGGCTTGTTTATGAATCAGCTTTTTTGTTCCGATTTTCCCCTCCACTTGTGTCTTGTGTCTTTTTAGGACAGGTCCCTACACCCAGGGACGGGAGGGAAGGAGCGTGGGGGAGGGGGTGGGGGCGTCGGCCAGCCACACCTCGCCGTGAACCCCTCACCTGGACGTGACCCGCGGGGTGTTTATAACCGCGGTTTATCTCCATGGCGATAAAGCCTCGCGCTACGGCTGTGGAATGAAAACAGGTTGGCGGGCCAGACAGACGGGAGTCGAGGACGTAACGTAACACACACCGGCCCATCCAGCCGAGCGAGCGAGCCAGCGGCCTGCACCTCCAGAAACTCTGAATTAAAAAGAAAAATCCACTTTAGGATCCTGCCACACTGCTGCATATCAGTCACATGCGAGTTCATCGCAGGAGGGGCTTTTTCATGATAAACTGCTGAGTTTTTGATGACCCCCTCTCGCCCTTTACTAGCATCAACTTTAGATAGCGACAGATCCGAAATCATCTTCCAACAAAGAATGTACCTGAAAAGATTCACTCTGTCTTTGGTTGAAAACAAAACAACAACAACAACAACAGTGGAGGAAAGATAACAAGCCCTGACTGAAGCAGCAACAGGTTTGTCGGTTCCTCCTGAAGTCAGAAGTCTTTTAAAAAAGCTTCAGTGATTTCTTTAAACAGCTGCGCTCTAGTTTTTAGCACACGTCCCTCAAACAGGAAGAAAAGCGCATTTGTTGGAGACTATTGGATTTCGTTCTTCCAGCAGGACAACGATAAAATATGATTCTGTGTCTCTTTTATTGTAATGAAGGAACACGTCATCGTAATTACAGTCACATTAACGTCATGGAGCGAAAAGTACAGCGTAGAAAGTGTCACACAGTGGAAGTAAAAACTGGACACCGTACTTAATAACTTTCCACTACTCGCTGGCACCACACCACTATCAGAGTTCACTTATTCTCAGTAATGTTAAAAATGCACAGTTGAACAACAAAAGCCGACTCAGACAGGGTGCACACTTTCTTATAGCTACCTTACCTGCGTTAACCACACCCTGACGACACACACACACACACACACACACACACACACACACACACACACACACACACAGCCTCAGTGTGTTTACACAGGAGCACCACCGAGCTGGAACACTCAACTATTCCAAGCATGTGTTACATTCAAGTGTTGGGCCATTGTGTGCTGGAGAGCAGCTGTTGTTCGAGTGACTAATGTAAGAATGACACAAGCCAAGTGGGCTTAACTTGAAGTAAACGAAGTTCGCTGAATGCTCGCACACTTGGCAGCTGGAGCGCGGCGGCGGCGGCGGCGGCGGCGGTTCAGAATCACCTTTAAATCGAGCAGGAGGAGAAACGGCAGATTGAATTGGAGCGAGTGAGCGCAGGCCTTCCTCCACCACCACCATCCATCCACTCTGGTCTCTGCTGTATCATCCACGGGCCCGATCCCAGCCGCCCCAAACCGCCGGTTCAATTACCCATCATGCCCTTGACCTTGGAGGTCAGCTTGCTTTGGAGGATGAAGCCTTAGATGTCCGGAGAGAGAAATAGAAAGTGAAAGAGAAAAAAGAGCACAGGGAAGGAGGGATTGAGAGTTAGAAGGGGTGAGGTGGAGAGATGGATTGTGGGGAAGGGTGAGGGAGAGAGATGGAGGGCGAGGAGGGATAGTGTGTGTGTGTGTGTGTGTGTGTGTGTGTGTGTGTGTGTGTGTGTGTGTGTGTGTGTGTGTGTGTGTGAGAGTGAGAGAGGCCTCAGCCCTGCTCTCTCTTATCTCTCCAGCTTGGTGGAGTTTTAAATTATTCATTCCCTGCTGCTCCCGCCGACTTACACATCTCCATCACACGGCTGCCCGCATCCGCCCGGGGAACAGGCGGTCGCCACGGCAACCTTATCGCAGATCGCAGATTTCGGCTCCAGAAATGAAATAAAAGAGGAAATTGGCTGTATTAGCATAAGAGGAGTCAGCCCGGAGTTGAATACACACATCACCCCCTCCCTCCCATCCTCCCGCCACCGCCACCGCCGCCCCCCCTCCAAAAGCTCACAGCAACACCCCGCCCCTGCCTCCTCTCCTTATCAGCGCTGTCTGATCGCTGCTCTCCCTTTCTATATTTTTTTTTTCTAATTCCACTCCCCCCCTCACCCACCACCTCCACCACTGCTGCCACCAACTCGCCCTCCAACCACACAACCCCATCCCTCTCCCTCCGCCGCCCCCGCCGCTGCTCTTTGTTCCTCCTTGTGCTTGGAGAAGAATGGGGAGAGTGGGTGGGAGAGAAAAATAGATGTGGTCGCCGTGACCTCTGACCTTTTCAGAGGGGAGTAAACAATAAGCAATAACCTGGGAGACGTGACTCTGGCAGCGCCGCAGCTACTGACTGACAGCACACTTTATTTCCTGTCCAATAGGACCTTTTTTCCCTCCTCATCATTTTATTATTGGTGTTCTTTTTTTTTTTCCCCCTCTTTCTGTCCGTCTTTCATTCTTAGTCCAGTCCGCTGGGATCTACCATCTCAATTTTTAGAGTACCGGGCGGCATTTTCTGACACTGACCTTAAGAAAGAAAGGTCTGAGATATTTGTTTGGCTTTCAGGTGAATGGATGTAACTTCCAGGCAGTGCGAGGCCTCGCCAGTGTAATCACTCTTTGCAAAAAAAAAGGCCCAGGTCCACATTAACATCCTCCGTCAATACATAATCTCCTATAGCTATCAGCAGTCCTCCATCACTGTGAAGCCACAAAGGCCAGGGCACAATGCAAACTCTTTAGGAGACACCCATAAATGTGTTTCCCCCCTTAGCGCCTATTCTGCCGCCACTTAACCATTCGGTAACAAGTCGTCCCCATTCCTCCCTTACCCCCCCCCCTTCCCTCTGCTTCCTCCTCCTCCACCACCCTCCCTTCCCTAATTGAAGTTAAACAGCTGAGAAATAGCGACCATGTCCCCCCCAGATGGTTATAAATGTCAACATACTCTCCCACTTAGATTGACACTTCCCTGGGGAAGACCGGGTCTGCAAGTGTGTGTTTGTTATGGTAATCATCTTCCTCCCTCTCACATCTTTTGTGCAAATCAAATCAGTAGGGGGGCCAATAACGCACAATAACGCCCACCGCGCTCGCTGGTGGCATTCTCTATCATCATCACCATCATTATGGCAACTTAGTTAAATGTTATTTTAAAAGGCGGCTCTGTTTTCTGTAGGTCCCCAATGCCCACAGATTAAAAAAGCATGACTGAATCGATGAGGGATTAACAGCAGCATCCACTTTGTTCACTCACTCGCTCGGCCTCCCCCTCACTTTCTGACTGTCTTTTCTCTTTTGTTGATCTGAGGCTGCTTCAAAACTTCCAGCTCCATCAGAGGCTCGTTGGCGGCGATCCGATCCGACCCGGTTGTGACCCTTTCTGTCTGTCTGAGAGTCAAACGTTTGCGGTTATTCCCTGAATTTTATTCTTTGAATTATAATTTAGACCTCTTAAATTCCTATTTAACACCTAAAGTAATAACCATGGCTACAGAAAAAACATACTCCCTTCTGATTGGTAGGCAGACTGGGAGTAAAATCAAACAGAGGAGCAAATTGTCTTGTTTTACTTCTGTGCATTTCTAATTGAAAGTTTCCTTTTCCTGATATCCTCAATGTGAAAACATTGTCTCCTGGATGTTTAATAATATAGTAACATATACCAGCCTATATATTATTATGTTATGGTCATCCATTTTTTATTATTTTAACTTTGTTTTTGAGAACTAGGATACCCTCAGTCGCCAAATTCAGAACACCTGGTTGTTCCAGTAGGAAACTATTCAGGAGCAACCATCGCTGCTGAATTCATCCAAACTTGACCCAGAATCTGACAATGACGTGATTTAAACTGCTGCTGCGTCTTAAAAACGTAAGCTTTAGTTTCAGCTCAGTTTTTAGCAGAGAATAAAACTGAATCTTGAGCTCAGCGATTGGATGTTTTTTTTTTACTGAAATGGTGACTTGGAAGAACTCGATGTCTTCTAAACACAGTCGCTCACCGTTTGTCCGTCTGATTCCACTGCGAAAACAAAATGGGACCTTCACCGGCCTGGACTGTATAACAGGACGCCCCAGTTGTGGTTCCAGTCAACAGTTTAACCATCGTTCTAGACCGGGGGTTGTGCCTTCATGCCATGTTATCGGTTGACTTTTACTGTTGAAACTAACCGGACAATAAACAAACTTAATGAATAATCTCACTGATTTAAAAACAGCTACTCTTTGTGTCTATGGTAAGTGGCTGTGGTGTAATACGATAATGCGATCTGAGAAAACACCACTCAGGACCTCATTGTGGTTTATTATTCATATTTTCATGAACCCACGTGTGATCTAAGGGCTTATGTTATAATGGGTACGATACAGTTTTGATATCAGAAGTGGACATCACTGACGGGTTTGTATCCGGACTAATAACTGGCCAAAAATGGCAAACCATTACATCCCTCTATCCCACAGGAACTAATCAGATTCACAGGAGTCTAATCTGATGCATTTCTCCCACTCTCAGCTCTCTGTCCCAACAGACACAACACTGGATAGGAAAATGTGGAGGAAGACGATGGGGACGTGCCGGCACAGCTTCATCACACTCAGACCATCCGCCTCCTCCATCTCCAAAACAAGCCAATATGAACAGAAACGCGCCGACTTTGGACGGCGGCCTTTAGTTCAAATACACAGTTCAGAGATGCTTTTGTACAAACGAAACAAGAACTCCAGTAGACACCATCTAACGATCTTATCAATTCATCCGAGTCCAAAACTGAGCTTTTAAACATCTCACATTACAAAAAGTAGCTCCTTTCCCATGAAGCAATCCAAACGTCTCTATTCTACCCCCCTTTTGTTCATCCGTTTCATCACAAGCGCCTTAATATTGGAACAATTCTGATTGCTTCTCCAGGCTTTATCTCCTGAAAGGCTTCTTTCCCTTTCGTCCTGCTCTCTAATTCCCGAAACCCTCCTCCTGTGTTTCCCCACTTCGTAGCATCAGGCCTGTTTATTCCCCAAGCTCTTAATCTGTTTTAAGTGGTGAATACTTTGGAACAGTGAAGAAAAAGGCCTTAACATGAAGACAGCCCAGGCATCCTGCGCCATGCTGCTATCCTTGGTGGTCTTCTAAAGCTCCCTCTCCCTCTGTTTCTCCATGTGATTGTGCCTGGTATGGTTGGAGGCTCATCGCAGCCTACATGTGATTTCACATGGGCTATAGAGACACTTAGCGCCTGTGGCTCTGTCCCTCCCACACACAGTCTGCTAGGAAGAGCTGTACCGCTCACAATCCGATGTGTAGGTTTGCTGAGAAGCGCCTGTAGTGATGACAGTGTGTCTGTGTATGGAGAGTGTGTGTTTGTGAGAAAGAGAGAGTGTGTACTCGCTTGTAAAGTGCGCGTGTGCGAGTTCGATGCCAAGACCACACATCCAGGACTGTTTTTGTGGAATCGCACATAGAAATAGGCAGGATGTCAGCCAGTGGTTTGGTAATAGTAAGTGACAGGGTGAGACGGGAGACAATGATGATCCCTCACCGTCCTAAAATGGATCGGTGCTGCGCCCCCCCCCCCCCCACACCCCAGTCCAACCCCTCCGTCCCACGCTGTCCCTGCTCCCTGGCCCTGAGCAGATAACTGCAGCGGGACCGCAAGAGGGACGGGGAACGAATCCCAGAGGTGTGTCCCGTAACAGCGACGCTCCGCTCCGGCCGAGGGAGTGTGGGCGCAGTGGGGGTGATACCCCACTGGTTTGCGGATAGCGGCGTCACACTCCGTTCCAGCCCTCAGGGGTCGAGGCATAAGGGGACGTTGTCTTTTCTTGTCCGGTTGGACGCCATTGGTCACAGTGGATTTCCAGAGCAGGGCTGAGGAGCCGTGCACGGTCCCACACCATGTTAAAGAGTGCGGGACGGCAGCCATTTGTAGTCCTGTTTGGACAGGCGTCAGTGTGCGGTGGGCTGGTGATATGGACATTGGAACAAAGGGGATTGAGACAAGTGTCAACAACAACAACAACTAGAGCCCAGCCTGTGTTTGATTTGATGTGGTTTGCTTCAGGCCAAAGCAAGTGCTTTTATTCTCACAGCATCAAGGAACAAAGCCCAACCGAGATGTCAGATGTAAAGTTTTTCTGCAGAAACGAGAACCCTGAAAGCCACAAACGCACTTTCGACTGAAGTTGCTGATTGCAGAAATTCTGTGCCCGGTATCAACATCTTTAAATCTGACCAGTATACTAATTTTCCCTGTACCACTGTATACTTTTGTCAAGACCAGGAGCGCCTTGGTAGCCGAATGGTTACACTGCATGCCATATAACGGCAGCGTCATTATGCAACGTCGCAGGTTCAATTCCAGCGGGTGACCTTTGCTGCATGTCATGCCCCTCTCTCTCTCTCTATCCAATAAAGGAAAAATATCATTAAAAAACAGGAAGAAGCAAAGACAGAACAAGTTATGGCCAAATCAAGACACCGTGAGGGGCTATTATGCTATGAAAGGCAAGGCTTCATACTGGGAGGTACTTTTGTGAACAAAAAAAGGTAAGCTGCAAGACGGCTGGTGTTGTTGGTGGAGTGCTATAAAAAATTAAAAGATAAATTCTTTTAATAGAATCAAAAATAAAAACCGGTAAACCAAAAGAAATTAAGTTTCTGCAGGAAAATGAGCGTACGGATCTAAAAAGGTAAAAGTTACAACACCAGGATCAGGAAATATAAAGAACATATGCAGCATGCTTGAATGCAAGGCGATGTGCTTGGTGATGAATAAACCTGTGTGTGTGTGTGTGTGTGTGTGTGTGTGTGTGTGTGTGTCCGGGTGTTGTAGCAAACAAGCGAGCAGGGCCCATAAATCGTGGCACTATCAGTGGTCCGGTCTTGGCCACCCTTGTGTTCTTTTATTGAATGTTATTGTAGCTGGACGGCCCCTTGGTAGATATTTCCTGGTAAGAAATCAAGATCAAAGCCGAAGGGTTGGGGGAGGCGGCGGGTGGGGGTGAGGAGAGGAGAGGAGAGGAGGAGGATGGAAAGGGAACAATGACTGATGGACATTGGAGGAGAGGGGAAGAAGAGGGGATAAGAGTTGGAGTGGGTGGCCACTGGCACTGGTTTAAAGCTCCGGCAAAGGGTGAGCGGTGATATTCAACTTAAAATGAAAACTGGGGGTGTGAGAAGAGATGTGATGTGGATTTAGGATCATCCTACGATGAAGGATGGAGACAATCTCGCTATCGTTCTCTGCGATTGGTCAGATGAGGGTGTTATTTTTGTTTTCTTTCTGGACAGTGTAGGAGTAAGAAAACACAGCAGAGATCAAAATATCACAACTTCTACGAGTTACATCCACCAGGGGACGTGACAAACGATAGCGAGACAGACTTATTGTGGTAATGATGTAACTGTGTCAGTCGGCCCGTGACAAAGTGAGAAATCAGTGGGCGCATTTCTTTATGAAATACCGATTTACTCTCCTATGATCTTTTGGGGGGCGTGTAAACACTGGGAAAGTTTTGACTTCTGTGTGTTTGTTTTGCTTCAGTCGTCTTCTCACGAGGTCTGAATGTGAACGTTTTCATGAACCTGTAGAAACTGCTCTCAAAGAACCCGACTGAAGCAGTTACCTGCATATAAACAGATCATCTAAATAGACATAATTTCAGAAAAAGACTGCATTGACATCTTATCGTACGCGTGTACCTTTGCAGCGTTAAATGGGTGCTACAACAATTTAGTATTACTCTTCCCATAAAGTCTGGGGTCGCACAAGATTAAAAGACGTATGTTTAAAAGGAGAATCATCACAATTGAAGCAGTAGAAGCTTCCTAAACGTCCCACAATGCAACTAATAGCAGCTTTTCTGTTAGACCCTCACTGCCCTGTAAGTGCAGCTGTAATACTTAGAAATGGTGTCAAAGGGAATCCACGTTTCTTGTTCCATGTTCCATGCTAACAGTCTATACTGACAGGAAACCGCTGAGGGGAAGTGATAACTGGGAATAAACTACTTCTCAAGAAATAAAAGTGAAATTAAATGATTCTTCATTTTGTTGTGAACTCTCTGAATCCCTCCTGATCCACTGTTACAGGGATTCTGTGAATCAATCTCGGTTTAAAAAACACCCTCACTGTCTTTTTCTCGGTACCTTCCTATATGTGCAGAGCGTAATACATTTGTTGGTAAGCCCGGGTGCATCTACACGTAGGCGTGATTTGTTGGACTTCCCTGTGGCCTCCCTCCCCTTGCCTTTAATTGCTGTGGGGATCGCAGGGCGGCAGGGACAGAATGGACTCCAGAGATTGTGGTTCCACCGCTGCTTCCCAAACTGGCTTTTCTCCCCATGCGCCCGCTCGCCAAGCACTCCCAAATTCCCCCATTTGCCACCCTCTCACCCCACACCTCGCCTGGGTAATGGAATCAAAAACAAGCGCTTCCCTCCAAAGATAGACACTCGTTTCCCAGAGGAGGCTGGGTAGACTCTGTCGCTCTTTAGTGGGGAGTTATAAAGCGTGGGGGGAGTTTAGCCGTCATCTAACACTTACTTCTCCCCTTGTTTCCTCACCTTTCCTCTTACCTCCTGTCGAACTTCCCCTCCGATTCCTTTCTTTTCTAATCTCCTTTTCATTGGCTTCTGTTTTCTCCGTCCTCTCCCGCCCACCTCTTCTCCTTTCCTTCTCTTCCCACTGGCCTCCGCTCGCTTCCTCCCTTTTCCATTGGCTTCCTTTCCTTTCCACTGAGTTCCTGTCCTATCTATTGGCCTCCTTTGCCCTGGCTTGATTTCCTTTCCTTTAGTTTCCTTTCCGTTTCTATCCACTGGCTTCTTTTCCTTCCCTTTCCACCGACTCCCTACCCTTTCCTTTCCACTTGGCTTCTTTCCTTTCCTCACTGAATCTTTTTCTGTCCTTTCTGCTGAGCTCTTCTGCTTTTTAGCTTCTTTTCTTTACCCAACTGCTTCCTTTCCTCTCCTCCTTTCTGTTGGCTTCCTTCCCTTTCTTTTCCTTTCTGCTGGCTTCCTTTACTCCTCTCCTAATCTCAGCCGAGCACTGGGAGCAGATAAGGCTTATTTAGTGTTTGAAGTTTCCCCTCCGTCCTACTGGCACTAGAACATCTCCTACCAGGCCAAGGTAGATGAGGACAGCAGATACATAGCAGGGAGCTTTTTGTGTATGGAGGATTTGATCTCATCCTGATCCCAAACACAGAAACACACACTCTTACTCTGAGCCACATACACTCGGATCAGACATGCACTACTGTTGGCCCACACAGGGCCGGCAAGGTGAAGTATTGGAGTAGTTTAACTGCATATTTATGACCGAACTGGTCAATGTGACAGCGGTTGTCATCAGATTTCACAAAAAAATTGCATGCATGTTATTATTAGTAGCATTGGCATAAGGAAAGATACGGGTACTTTTTAACTTGGATATTGTTGTGAAACAATTGCAGCAGCATTAAATATGTTCAAAGTTGTTAGTATGACAATACCACTGAGAATCAACGCCATCGCCTGCAGTTCTTTACAGCTTTCAGGGTTTTTCTCCTTTTACTTCACCAAAAATATGTTGGTTTGAAACACTGAATACTTCTGATTATGTTAACATCTCATGTTTAGAATTATTCTGACATTTTGGTTGAAGTATGTCCAGTAAGATAGGTAAAGATTTCAGCCAAGATAAGGTTAGCCTGGAAGAAAGGGAAACCGCTAGCTTCCATAAAAAATGGAAAACTATATCTTCCAATAACTCCAAAATTGTCCTATCTAGAAGTTGTATCTTGTGAGCTAGCAATCGACCAACCTTTACATCCAAGAATCACCTGAATTGTGCTCAGACTTCAGGAAAAACAGCCGTTGCTGGTCAGTAAAATGCTTTAATTCTTGAGCTAGCTGCTTGTTAAATCATTCTAGGCTAAACATTACAAAGACAAGACACAGTGCATAAATATAACAGATGTGGAGTTGTTAGAGAGCACCTTTAACAGAGCTAAACTAGCAGTGTCTCTCTTCCAATCACACTGAGATTAACTAGAAAAAACAACAACACAAAAGTGTACAACTATTCTTTTAAACATGGTCACATTTTTCAAAACGTTAGCTGATTTTACCCAAAAATATCTGTAGGCTCTCAGAGCCCCGTATCTATGTAACCTTAAACTGACCCCCTATAGGTTTAAGATGCAGACAGGAGGAGGACGACAGCAGCTGCTCTGGTTATTGTGATTAGAGCAGTGCTTTAGTGATTTGGCAAGATGCTCTGGTGATAAATAAGTGATTATGTACATGATCCACTCCAGCCACCCCCTCCATCGTCTCCCTTCTCCCCCAAAAGCCAACATGTCGGATCTGTGTGTCTGAGTCTCTGATTCGATGCCGATTCAACGGAGGCTCTGGAGAGAGACTACCTCGGGGAGGTCTACACGGATAAGCATTTAAAAACACTAATCTCCCCATCATGAACGCTCACAGATAACCGTCTGCTTGGGCAGTGATCAGCGTGAAGATTATGGATGTGATCTGGATCTGATCACTCCTGGTGATATCAGATGGGTGTTTGAAATAGATTTGGGGAGTTCTGCTCCAAAACTGAAATTATCCAGCTTGTGCAAAAAAAAAAAAAAACTTCAGAGGAGAAGTCAGAGAATACTGTCCCATCCAAACTCGCTAAGATGCCTCCAATTCAGCTTATGATGCTGTTCGGAAACTCCACCTACAGAAAGTGACGAATCAGAAGTTAAGCTTAAAAGCTATTTAGCTCTTCTTGCTAAATAGTGAGCAAGCACTCTGCCCAGAGAAAGCTGGACTTAACGACAATGGCTGAATTTTTTAAATGCCTCCACATTCAGCTCGATGACGCCACCTTTCAGGACTTTGTGCTTGAAATGGTCTCTAAATGATTTCTTCCTGCCCGTTGCAGCCACACATGCTGTCAAGCGGCTTTAGGTTCATAATTCACGAGTAAATACAATGTACAAAAGCATTATGGAGGTCCAGCCTGCAACTTTAATGTGTTCAGCAGGAAAGCTCTCAAACGGCTAGTTAGTTAGCTGTTAGCTAGCTGGTGAACACAGTGGAGCATTTAGCAGCTAAAGAGCCAGATGTTTCACTCAGGAGTTAGTGGAGACCAAAGCCAGGTGACAGGAGAGCGAGTACTGGACTTCCACATGCCAAGTGACCAGATGAGTGCTGATGTTGCTGGAGAGTGAAAGATGATAATATGTCTGTATTGTGGTTTACAGGTGCCAGATGTTTTTGCTGCCCCTAAGTGCCCAAACGTTGTGTGTTGGTTTCCAGTTCACCAACTTGCATGTGTTGTGAACTGTGTGAGGAAACCTGGAGGAGTCCAGAAACTTCTTGCTGTGCGGACTAACCACTAACTACTGAGCCAACACGCTGCCCCATTACAGGCCCATGTGTTTCTGTATATCACATATCCTCTACTTTACATTTGTTGTCATTTACAATTTATGTCAAAGGAGACTGCCCTCCATTCGAATACTAATAGCAGTAAATTAAAGGGGCAGTGAAATATAGTATAAGAATGATGTTTAACCACCAGATTGAACGACGATCTGTGTTATTTTTGGAAAAAGCGTGAATTGTGGCTTTTCCTTTTAAAAGGTTGGTGCAAAATTACATCAGTTTGATGTCATTTAGTTTGGTTTATGCTATGATTTATGCCATAAAGGTTTATGTCAGGTGGAGAAATTGATTTTAGATCTGTTTTTTCTCCACTACATGCTTGATTCAGTCATTTTTCAGCCTGCCTTTCTGCCATTAGGTCATGCTGTACCACGGCTCTGATCCGTACAGCGGATACAGGCCCCTTGTTTTGGTTGGGCCTCAGGTAAGCGCCAACCAAGCAAAGGCTTCCAAAAAGGCCATTCTCATCTTTCTATCCGAGCGTGGCGTAACCGCAGCGCAGACAAAACACCAAATCCAAAGCTGATCAACATCAAAGCCGCCACTCCTCCATCGTCTCTCTGTTCTCTGCCATCGCTCCTTCCACACAAACCCAGCTTCACCCAACTGTTTCCTCGTCCTTTCCCTGACCTTGTATCGCTCTTTTTATCCACTGATTATCAACGGCCGTGGCTGTTTTCACCCCCCTCATCTTCTTTCTCTTTGCTCATCCCTCTTCTGCTCTCAGTGTGTGGGCTGCTGCTCAACAGGAGGTCGTCCACAGGTAACTCAGTGGAGCAGCCCGCAATGCTAATGCGCTGAAAAGAAGAAGAAAGGGGAAAAAGTAGAAGAGAGGGAAATAGGATTAGGGTGGGGTGCAGGGAGGGGGGGGCGGGGTGGTCTAACAACACCATCATCACCATCATCATCATCGGTGCCTTAATCAAGCCCGGTTACATCTCAAACCAGCCTTGAATGTTTGCCGCTCGTAATATTGTGCACCTTCTGTCTAATTTGGCCATTATTCAGGCCTGTCAGACTGCAATTATTTAGAGCTTATCTCTCTCGCACACGAAATGACGCGTTTGTCACGCTTTTGCTGCACACACACACACACACACACATACACAGGGCAGGCAAGGCGCTTTAGAAATTCCATTGATGACTGCTTGCGATAGGACCTGCTGCCCCCATTTCACCCTCCACCCCCCCCCCCCCCCTCATCATTACTGCATTGATTACCTTGCTTGGCTTATCATCTACACATATTCAATCTCATCAAGAGAAGCCACACACATGCACCCTCCATATTGTTTACGCGTAGATGGAGATTGCATTGTTGTTCATCCCCCGAGTTTGTTTATTCTATTGGCTGATTTGTGTTTAGTAATGTCATCTATCCCCCTCTGGACTTGGAGCCAAGCAGTGGAAAAGAAAAGAAACACAATCTCTCCATTCAGATTGGCTGAGAATAGGATGCATGATATTGGGTTTCTATGATCTTTTGTGAGCCGTAATTTGATGCCACGCAAAGTGTTTAGCGGAACAAATATAGAAACGTTGTTAAATTATATCATAAATTAGTGATCAGGAGGAAGCGACAGAGGGAGGGAGACGGAGATATGTATGTATTTACTGCAATGATTGGGTTACATTCGCCATAACAAGACCAATGTTCCACATAGCTTCTTTTTTTTTTTGACATCCCAATTTAGTTAGTGTTATTTGGAGAACAAACCAGCCATGTAATGCATAATAAAAGTTAGAGTAATGATGTTTTTAGGCAATAAAGCCAATGGATGTGGCTGTTATTAAAGCATCTTTGCAATTGCAAAACAATTCTTATCAACTGGGAAATGCTACATTTTCCGAGGATGAGGAAATGAGGCAGTGAACAAAACTGGCCATCAGATAGCGCGCCTCCTTAATTCTCTCATCCCCTGTTAAATAATATCATTATCATTGCCTAATGACGATGGTGCTGCAGTGCTTATGGAATAAGCCGATTAGGACAGAGACAAACAGCATGGGGCCAGGAAGCACGGGGAGGCCATTTACCACTTCATACAGGACAAATGAGTGTGTCCCCACCATCTTTCCTTCTCTCATTCCCTTTTTCAATCTCCCACCCCCTCCACACACACACACACACACACACACACACACACTTCCATCTATTTCATTTCTTGCTCTTTTTTTTTTTTTTACACCAGGTCATCATGAAGTATTTGATTTCCTCTCCTCCCTCCTCTGCCTCCTTCCCTCTCTCCATTCCACCTCCTTCCTCACCCCCCTCCACCGCCCCTTCTCCTTTGTGCGGAGGTAATCGTAGATGCAAAGGGAAGGGGGCCGCGGGGCTCTTATCAGCCCATAACATCTGTTGGCGTGTCAGGTGATGAGATGGAGCGCTCGCGGCCTGCCGGCGGCCTGGACGGCTCCTTTAATGCAGAGAGGGGAGTGTGCAAACAAACAGCGGCTGATAGGGTCTATGCTTGTCACAATCGCTCAGGACCGTGATCTATCTTCCCCCTGCCTTTTCGCTCTCTCTTTCTTTCCCCTCTCTGCCTCTCTGTCTCCATCTTCCCCTCTCCTACTTGAGTGGCCGTGTTCTTCTTCACTTCCCCCCCCCCCGAAGACCTTTTCTCTCGCACCCCTGTTTTTATTTTAAATCAAATCCAGCCTCCTCTGTTCATTACGTTTCTGTGATTTAGCCTCTCGTGTTTGTTTCAAGATTATGGATGTTGATCAGGTTGGAAAGGGAAGTGGATGTCTGACAGCGAGATGTAGTAGATAAGATGGTCAGTGGGACTATCAGTGTAGACTTACAGTACTGTTATCAGGAGCCATGCCTGCTCAAAGAAAATGTTTCGGCCTTATCAACATGCTCATTTCCACAATCATCAGCAGCATCAACAGTGCCAGCACCATCACTGGGAGCACCATCATTATCGTCATCATCATCATCATATCCATCATCATCACTGTCATTATTAACAGTATTGGCATTGTGACAAAGAAAACCATCAGGATCATTATCAAGGTCATACATTACCTCGTCATTTCTACTCAATCTGCTGGTTTCAAGGTCCGCAGAGCCCTGAGCTCTACGCTATTTCTGAAACATGAGAGGTTGAGCAACATTAACATTAAAAAGGGGCATTAGCTTTGATTAACCTTCTAATATATAAGTACAGAAACAGGCTCTCCACGTCTGACATTAAGATACATACTGTGTATTTGAAAACAAGAGCGACAGAACTACAGAACTGAACCACATGAACAAACTATTTTCAGACATGCAGACGAGGTACGAAGTATCAGACGTGCAAAAAAGAAATAACATCATAAAAGACAATATATGAGTTCAATATGCAAATATTAAAGTATGAAAAACATATTATAGGACTGATTATTTAAGGCCACTTCCCACTCCCATCCCACTTCTCTTCTTACACCAGTTTCAACATATTTAACTTACAATACCAATTACCGTTGTGATAGAAATGCTCTTTTTAGTATTTAAAATCTGGGACTGACTCGGAGTCTTCTTGTTGGTGTAGCATTAGACTGAACAACCCTTAAGAATGTGCACATTTTATTTAAATAAGAAACAGTATATATTGTTGTGTGCGTATTAGAACGATGTAGATTATCCTTAAAGTTTCATTCATCCATTGATGAAACATCACCTGGTCTCCCTTCTTGCAGTTTGACAGTGCAAGAAGTCTTACTTTATGTTTGTGTGATTACTTTATTTCATTTTTATTCCTTTATTTATTTGATGCCATTTAAAAAAAAAAACGTCACAACTGGCTCCCTGCACTCGACGCCTTCTGAAGGTATATCCTTTTCATCCCTCCATCCAATTTCTAAACCTGTTATCCTGTTCTGGGTGGCAGGGATCTGGAGCCTATCCCAGCATGCAATGGGTGGGAAGCGGGGCACACCCCACACTGGTCGCCAATTTATCCAGTAGACCAACACGCAGGAACAAACATTCACACCTTTGGGCGATTTAGAGTCAAACAAACATGGCATATCGGTCCCATCAGGCTCTTTAAGGAGTTTGTGAGGTCTAGATTATATATAGAATTTACGAACAACATTTGAGGAAGGAGCTGAAATGCAGGACATTCTTGCTGGTGCTGTAATGTAAATACCACTTATAAGAATACACACACCCTTAACCATAAGAACTTGCTAAATTTGTTTGCATCAGTTTATGACTTAGAAAAAAGAAAACCTGTGAACACAATGTCTCTTCAGCGACTGGTGTGGAAGCCCACATTGTCAAAGAAAACATTGAAAACGACTATTCTTACACTGAGCCATGGAGTATTTCAAAACAAAATGATAAAAACTGAATCAAATTGGAACTTTAACCCACAGCCGGCAGAAATCCTTTGCTCTCTATCCCATCTCAAATGGAACAGGATTTCATCCCCATGTCTAAGTGCTTTGCAGGGACTACGTCAGCCCCTGTGCTGAACTGTACTGCTCCTTCTGAAGCTACACAACTATAATGTCATTGTCAGATGGCTTGTGGCAGCAAGATCAATAGTTAGTAATTCCTCGGCTGGGGGTCTGAGAGTCTTCGCCCTGCTCTCTCTGTCTGTCCCCCCCGAGCTAGAATGTCCTCTAATGGAGCAGGCCAGATCTAATCACTGCAGTAATTGAAGTTTACTTTGAAGCTTTCAATCTAGGAGAATATTTAAAGACAAAGCCACCATGAAACACTATCTACTGTCCCAGGCCTGATGTGATCTGGATCTAGTGGCCTCTTCAATAATAGATGAGAGTCTCAAACATACTTTTATCCCTCCTTTCGTCACATGTCTGTGCATTGGATTTAACTTAATTCGAGATTCAAGGGTCTAAACCACCATGAGCTTTCTGAAGGCCAACAGTGATGCAGATATTACGGAGTGATTTATGCTTCTACAAACCATTAGTCTGTTTGCAAATCGAGAGTAGAGTCTGCGCAGGCAATGTGATAATACATATTTAACTTGATGAAGAGGCTGCTGCGGCTCAGAAGAGAGTTTCTGAACAGGGAAAGTCAATTTTTAAATCTAGAATCCTTTTAGAAATGTAGATATAATCCCAATCAAGCCTGAAGCTCCATACAATCAGCACAGACATCAGTGCTGTTACCTGACACATAGTTAAGATAGCACAGAGAAGTGTGGATGTGCACTTGCAGCAGAGCAGTTGTGTAATGATTAGCTCTGGTGCTACACACACTTTAGTCTTTTACTGTCAAAGCCAAAGATATATGGAGTTCCATCGTTATTTGGCAGGTCCAAACCTCTACAGTGACAAGCACAACCTCAACCGTCTACATGTACGATGCCCTCCGTTGTGCTGCAGCAGTTTACGGAGCGCAAAAAATGTTTGGTTGATATTGATACCAACTTATGGTTGAACTCCCGCGGAACAGATGAGAGGTGCAGCAGTAGCAGGAAGTGATTGCAACGAGAGTTCGCAAAGAGCCAACAACCAGCCCCAGAGCGAAGACAACGACCTGAAGGAAAAACAGCTCGGCACAGAGCAAAACAAACATTATGCATTTGAACCACTCTGACCGACCACATGCAGCAACCCAAACAACAATAAGCACAGCCACCACAAGAAAGTCAAATAATACAATGAAACAAAAATGCACATAAGTAGATGGCGACAGGAGAAATGATCAGCTGGTAGATGCCGAAACATCAACCACAAGCAGATCTGTGATACAGCAATAAAACTGCCAGAAGCACACAAACATTTTCAAACTAAACTCAGTTAATCTGTTGATTTCAACACACCAGGTAAATAAACAATATCAAAGCATCAGGTGCCATATACATTATTATTACCATCATCACAATAACCAGCAACCCGCATACAAGCAGAAATTAGCAGCTACCAGATCCCAAAAATAGACAGCAGCATCAGAGTCTTCACAGCGTTTGCCAAGAACACAAACAGCAGCAGAGCAGAAGCAAGAAATCAGCACATGTACATGTACACATCACAAACATCAGCACATGTACATGTACACATCACAAACATCAACATTGCAGGAGAATAATTGTATAAACACGTCATGTTAACATCCTTAAAGGCAGCAAACAACAAAACGGTTACAAACTGCTGCACAATGAACTCAGCTCATTACACCCAAACATGATGATGATTCATAGTTCACCACCATGTAAATCAGCAGCTTGAAGGCCTCATAATGCACGCAGGAAACAAACAAGCAAAAGAAAAACACGCTCAGTCACGACAAGAAATGAATCCACAGCTCATGGTCATGCAAACACAGCAACATAGCAAGATGAAAGCACCATAACCGCAGATATCAGCAGCCGAACCAACAGCAATCCATCAGCAGCCGAGACAGAAATGTGAGCAGACGCAGCCTCTACCTTGCTGAGGTGCAGCACTGATCACTGGGAGAAGAATCTTCGTAGATCCAAACATGCTGAGCCTGTTGCTGACTGGTGAGCTTAAATGCTACATGAACATTAGCATGTTAGCTTAGCAGGGCTCATGAAAAAGGCTGAGCAAAACAGTGGGCCTTGGTGCACCTGGGGGTGCGTTTGATATGTTGCAGCCAGTAGAAGTTGTCATGTGACTCTTCATTTAGTCATTTTCATGCCAAATATATGAAAAGATTGTAAGTGGGTAGCTGATATTATAAATATTAGTCCTGTCATGGGGGACGATTGTTAAAGATTGCTGAGATTGTTAAATTAGACAAATAATATATAGGATAAGGCCTAAAGAAAGGGGGGGTCATGTGTTATTCAGACTGTAAATCCATCGGAGGGAAATGTGTGATTTGGGGCTGTTTCAATAAAACAGACAGTCGTGTTTTTGACGGATAACATGTTTGATTCTGGCCGGGGACCTTCGTTGCATGTCATACCCCCGTGTCCCCCATGCTGTCTGTCATTATCAAATAAAAGCAAAATGTGCACTCTACGTTGACTACAATTGTCATTCTGCTGTTGTAATTTTGGGGAGAGATGCGACATCCCTCGCTGAAACTGAACCGGGGACACGCTCGCGGACACTCACCATGGAGCTGGTTTTGTGGAAAGACATGAAACATCCATCGCATGACTTCACTGACCAATATCTGATTGAATATGAGTCCGACAGAACTTCATCATGGACGTCATATTACGCTAAACTTTGGACTCAGCTGTATTTTGAACACCTCCTGTTAATTGTGTTCCATTGCTGCGTTGTGGGAGATGCGAGATGTGTCGGTGGTTGCGGTTGTGTCGGGGGCATCTGTCCTGGCAGCGGCTCTCTGATTGATAGGCCTGAGCACAGAGGGGCAGTGGGAGATGAAGAGAGGTCTGATAGCGGGCCGCTAGATACTCCCTGATTCACTGTGTGTCAGATACTGATAACGCAGAGACTCGCAGAGAGAAAGGCAGAGAGAGAGAGAGAGTCTGTGAGAGGAAGTAAGAAGAGAAATAAGGGCATACATGAATACTCGGAAGGGAAGAGGAGGGAAGGGAGAGGAAAAAGAGATGCTTTAGATGTCACGTCAGTGGAGAGTGTGGAGTATGGGATTGTGGCCGGTAGCTTATTTCATCACACTGACAAATCGAGGTGTGAGTCCCATTGCTCTCGACTTCACGTTGTCTGGCGGACAAGCCTCCTCACAACATGATCTTCCTCCTTCGTCTCTCCTCTTCGACTCTCCATTGCCTCTTCTCGTCTATTTTTCCTCTCTCTCTCTCTGTGTGTGTGTGTCCTTGTCCTGGTTTTTATTAATAACTATCTGTGGGAGATGAAATAAAGGCGGTGTGTTTTTTATGTGGTTGGCGTGGTCACAGTGCTGTCATTGTAATGTATGTCTTCCGATAGCACTTTGAGGAAAAAAAAGAAATGGAGTGCACCTTCCTCTCCTCTTTCTGCAGCTTCAGTGTATCAATAGCATCACCCCCCCACCCCCCCACCCCCCTTTCTTCTTTCTCTCTCTCTTCTGTCGCAATCTATCCACTTCCCCATTTTTTTTCTCAGATGCCCCGACCTTATCTATCCATTTTATCTCCCTCCAGTTTTCGGCGCCATTTCTCCTCTTCCTCGCCTGTCGCTCATGCTGGTGTCACCAGGTTTTCTGTCGCCGGGGGGAGGAAGGCGAAAGGGTTCAGGAGGAAGCCAACTCAGTCAGGAGGTCATCGATGACACACATGTGCTGCACAGTGCGCCTGATGGTCACGAGTCATTTAGCTTGCAGAAGAAGATGAACATTTTTGAGGCATACCTGTCCATCACGCCGCGATCGGCGTTGTGAACGCCTGAGGCGCCATTCCACAAATGAAAACCATTCCTGAGCGTGTCACATGCTCCGCGTCCACACGCAACACCTGCAGGAAGTACAGTACATGCTAGCGACTGATGTGGCCGTGTGGTTTTAACCTTGTGACATCTGACGTGTGTGTCATCAGCTCAAACTGAGTGTGACCCTCCCTCCTGTCTGTTTCCTTGTGTTTTCATATGATTCCCTACATTATAATAAACCGAACCAACACAGAAAAGCTCCGATCAGAGGTCAAGGTCCATCAGATTTGGAGGGAAATGTGATGGATTATTTGATGGAGCGAATAAAGAAATAGGCCGCCTATTTTTCAGCGCAAACACACCTCAGTGTCTCAGAGTTTTACAGCCAAAAATCTCAAATCAATATAGTTCTGCTGTTAGAAGTACAACCAAAGCTACCAGAGATGGCAGGCATAAAACAGCATATTTTTAGTGTTTAGGGTTTTAATTTTAGGCAACATTAACATTATAAATATATATATAATATATGAGATATGAGCTCTCAGCCATGTTGACCCTTTTCAGCTGTTTCACTATCAACATTTTATAGTTACGTTGATGTCTAAGAATTAAACTTTCATCTGGACTCAGCAGAGGGAACATTAGTCGAAAGACTAAATGAACACATTTTCTAGGATTTGGTTTCAGGTTGGTTCTCCTAAAGAGGATTCGAATGTGGAGATTATTGAACCAGTAAAACTCACACACGTGGAGAAATTGTCCTCTTTATTTTCTACCTGACGCTGGCGTCTCACGCAGCTTCTGTTATCTATCAGCAGGGAGAGAAAGCAGCTCTGTGGTTTGTCACAGGACCGAAGATTCTGTTGAAATTACATCTAATGACCAACCAGCTCAGATTATGATTTTATATTTATCATTCAAGAACCATTGTGCAGAGCTTAACTGCTGTCTGGACTTATAATATGATACAAAAAGTCTGCCTTCTTAAAGATTCGACTTTGGTAATCATTATATGGACTGAGTTACACACAGGGGATTTCAGGATGTGCATTCAACTCCTGCTTTAAACCACTTAATATCCTCACCACTTAAAGTCTACCGTTGAATAGATCAGTTTGCCAATATACTGGGATTGTGTTTGTATTCTGTGTGTGATTTAATCGATATGATGTTTTATTACGTTTGTAATGTATTATTGATCGGTTCTTTATATCGACTGTCTAGGCCTTTAACTTTACATCAAGGTTAAAACTGGGTTGAATTAGTTTGAAATGTGTTTTTTAGACACATAACTGCTGTGTCAATGACTATATTTCTAATTAATCAATAATCAAGTGTCCTGTGGTCTCAATATAAAATGTTGATCCCTGTAATTTTGGTGAATTTCAATCAGAGAAATAGCCTGAAGTAGATTTATAATTTGGCAACTGGCATCCTCAATCCAAGAAATATCAGTACCAGCTTTCAAAAACTCGTTTCAATTCAATCCTGCTAACAACAATTTGTTACAAACTCCCTACCAGTGGCGATCTCCCAGTGGAGGACCAGTTTGGCAGGTGAGGGTAAGTACAGTACGGCGGTCTACGGGGTGGAGGTTGAAGACTAGAGGATGTGCTCCGTGTTTAGCATCGATCAGCGGGAGATGGAGGTCTGACTCCCAGCCCGGTGTTGTGTTGGCCTGCCCTAATTGATGTAATGAATGTGATTAGGTGCTATCTGAGGGATCACAGAGCCTGGCCTTTTTTCCTTATCTCCCAATGCTTCCTGGGCCCTACAGAGTGGACCAATAATGCATCAGAATGGGGGGGGTGACGGACTGATGGGCCTAAAGATGGAGGAGTTACCAGACTGAGCACAGTGGACCGAAGCTCACACATGTGGCTCATTCAAAAAGAAAGTAATTCATATCTATTTTCAGATTCCTCTACATCTGTGAGGTTTTCTCTCTTCCTAATACTACTTAGTAATACTAATCACTAATTCAGAGGTACTTCCATCAATAACTCCATCAAGGTCTCTTATTTCAGTTGACTTGTGTCACTGGCGTCCGTCTATGTTGGTTGCAGGAAGCTGAGCGGCGGACAGGAGGCAGGCTGAGCTGAACCGAGTGCAGTATTCAGCAGCGCAACACTGCCATCGTGTGGAGGAATGGAGACTTGCAGGGGGACACAGCAGAGGACGTCACTGCAAAAGACTCCTCGGTGTTAGAGGATCAACGTCTGTGCATCTGACGTGATGAATCCAGTCTTCTGGGAAGTCGGTGGCTTCTTCCCGGCATCATTCAGGAACATCTTGTTAACATGTAAAGTAAAAAAATTCTATTTCATCACCAGGTAAAAGTTGCCCCTGAGCAGCAGGCAAAGCAGGAAAGAAACAATGTGATGGTATCCGGTATTTAATAAGCACATAAAATATGCCCGTGTTCCAGCTTCATGATACATGTGTTTTACATACGTTTCACAGGCGCTAGATGGATAACTCTGATGTATCCGTATTCTCCGTGTAGAGCCGCAGCTGAAATCTAACAGCCTGAGGGCCTCATTAATAAAAATGGCTTCATTTAAACTTCATTTTCGATTCCTTCTTAAAATCAGCGTTCCACACAGTTCCCATCAGTTAATTATACATGCATCCATCAGGACTCTGAACGCAGGAGTTTGCTCCTCACGTCTAGAAAACCATTTCCATCCCACGGGTTTAATCGCCGTCGATCGAGCCACTCTTCACGTGTTGAGACTGTGGTGTTGGAGTGTGTCACTAATGATGAATTTGAGGTCACCAACACAGGATTAAAGTTAGCATAATGTGTTCTGTTAGGCCTTTGACCTACTCTACCTATTATACAGTGGGGAAGTGAAACCTTATTTTTATCTTTTGGTTGTTTACAACATGAAGAGCTTCGTCTATCTCGACAAAACCAACCTCATATGTACATTTCATTGATTAGAGTCGTGGATTTTGAGTCGACCGTACTCTCACGGGTCTACAGGGTGACTTCAGGCCACGATCTTTGGCTTCAAACCCTCAAACCTGGAGCACAGCTGAGTGTGTTGAGGAGAAGAAAAATGTTTTTGCTCCAAGACATCAAATAAGAATCACGCTCTTTAGGTAGATGCTGCCCCTCTGTGGTGTCTTTCGTCCACCTGCAAGCTGCTTCCATCACTTACATCATACATATATCCTAAAGAGGGCAGTGTGACACAACAAATCCACGTCCCTGCTTTGATCCATGTTGTTACCTCGTGCCGATGAAGAGCCTCATTGCATGTATGATTAGATTTAACCTTTAATTTCTTCAATAGATAACAGAACCCACAGAGTGTTTAAAGGGTCTTCACAGTATTTTTCCCGTCTAAAAACAGCACACTGGAATGAAACCACTCAAAGTAAACACACAATATAGATGTTCAATATCCTACAACCTCAGATTCACGATCATGTGTGATTTTCCTCGGCTGGACTCTATCGACTCTGGTGATTACAGCTTTCATGCACATTGATCATAAGCCGCCCCACCGTGTGGTGATGCTATTAATTACAGCAAATGCTGCAGAGCTTTCATATCACCAGGGGCCACTGCCAATCATAGAAATAACGGTGTGCTATTAGAGTAATGGCGAAGGTTTGCCTGTCTCGCAGAATTCAATAAGCTCTCCACATTTCTTTCCTGAGCTGAGGACTCGTTCACATGTGCTCACATAAGAAACTCTGGATCTTCAGTTTATGGAGCAAAAACAGAAAGAATTTAAGGCTCACCTGAAACTGTTGCAGACGCAATGATAAATATATAATTATAACCACCATGATACTTATTTCATGTTAGCTAATGTGCAAAGAATCGTTAATTGTTGATGTATTAAACAGATAAAACATTTATTTCACTGCCGCCAACAGAAGAGAGCTGGAGAAATAAGTTTGCCTCAAGTTAGAAAAATACATTATATGAGTTAAATGTTTAACTGGCAGTTAATCTCACAATGCCTCTAAATCACTGGATTAGTATTCCAGGGTGACGTTAGGTGCTAAAGTGTTAGCCTTGCTCTGTGGAAAGCAGACTCATAAACTTCACTGCACATAAAACTACTTACGGGAGGTTATACAGCCTGGGTGAATAAAATGTGTCCACGGCTGTTTTGATGAGCCTGTGATGTGGTCATGTGCTCTCCCACCTCATCCGCTTCTACAGACCTGCAAATCCTCACCTGTGCACCCCCTGCTGAGTCTCCCATCGGCTGCTGCCTGCTCTGCCTTTTGGTTGCCAATTCTGGATTAACCCGTTACATGACGTATTCATTTAGGGTCCTGTGATAATGACATGAATTCAGAACTTGAACCGAGGTCTGTGGACCCACAAGAATGCATTTTCCTTAAAACGATGATAAGAATATTTCATCTTTTTCTCAAACAAAAATGAAAATGAAAAGGCATTCCCCACAAAAGAAAAGCTTTAAAGGACATTGTGGAGGCTGAAGGTGACTCAATACCTCCATCATGTGGTATACATGTATAAATAACCTTCACTTGATGAAGTCCCTCTACATTTCTGATATACTGTATTTACAGAGTCTAAATTAATGCACAAAAGGAGGCAGGTGAAAGGCTGGTGGACGTCTGAGGCTTTTATGTATTATATGTATTTCTGGTAATGGGCAGAAAGGGATCACTGGGGGTGGGGGGGGGGGGGGGGTTTGACTCAGAGAAAGTAAAATTCTTCTCTAGAGGTTTCACTGTTTTGTGAAAGATTATCAAGGGCGTCATGAATAATACTTCTGAGTTGGGTTGTCTTCAACTTTCATTTACATAATCAACTTAATTCATGACCTGTAATGATCCATAATGATAATAGATTCACTGGGCAGCCATCTTTTCTCTTATTCTACCTGAATTACGGATGGATTTAGAGGTTGCTTAAGACACACTTTTGCTTCTAAATGTGTATTTTTCTCTCCGATACGAAGTGTAGAACTATGTGAATGATTCTTCACTTGCTTTAAAGCGAATTAACTTGATTTTGACTATTGAAACCTGTATCAGTTCTTCTGACTGTCATGTGTGGGCTCATTTGTGCCTCAGCTCGATGGAAACACTTCATGAAGGTCGGCCAGAGAGCACATCTTAACAGATGTGTTTTCCAAATCTACAGGCAGTCATCAGCGCGTTCATTCCCTTGACATTATAATTGCTTTAAAAGCTGCACATTACAACCATGTTTTAAATGTTAAACGTGCAGCAATTTAATACATTTACTGCTCAAATGAAGCAAAAAGCACTCAGCGATGGCTGCGATGCTGGGGTTTCTACTGTAGATTGGACACAACATGACCCTTTGACAGGGCTGGTGTGGCAGCACGAGTTCACCGCAGAAAAGCAGTCCCATTAATGAGGCAGGGTGAGAGATGGGATGAAGCTGAAAGACAGATTCTGTGGAGGAGAGTGTCAATGAGCTGGACGGAGAGAGCAGATGCATGTTGGACGGCGAGCTGTCGATAGACACCTAGACAAGTAGTTGTCCAGTCTCTGTGCAGCCATAACAAGCTGTGGAGCCTCACCTCTCCCTCCCTTCCAGTTCCCCTTTGGCCTCGGCCGGGCCTGCTGTCTGGGTCCTGGGTGCCTGAAAATCCTGGTAATAACGGTGGCATTGATCGCTATGCCCGGGATGGCCAATTACAGCTTCCATAGCATCTAATGAGGAGCAATCGCTCCGGTGGCAATTACTGCAGCTGTACCGCGGCCCGGAGCTGAGATGGAGAGCTGCAGACACAAGGAAGTGCAAGTGAGGCAAATAAAGAGTGCTGCTATCACTGCTGCACACGAACATAAACACGCATGGAGGTGCACACCTCACCCCGCAGTTCACACGTGGAATTAGTGCCACTAATGTAAAAAATTAAATTACACATTCTCATTAGTTTCCTCAGTAGATTTTAAGTTAGGACTGATATCTAAGTGTGTTAAGATAATGTTGTATTTTCAGGGAGTTTAATGAACTGAGACGGGCGATGACACCAATGTCAATGTCCAGAGTTGTTTGGGGGTTAGTCGAACATGTCTTCAGTGGAAAGGCTTCAGATGGGGGGGGGGGGGGGGTTGGACTCCTGACCTACTAAGTATTTCTAACATCCTGGCTCCGGCCCTGTCTTTGCAAGTGTGAAATGTGGCCAGTAGTGGTTCTAACTCTTAATACCACTTTATTGATGTTTTCTGAACAACAAGCTAAGTTTGACAGTTTGACAGTTTGTTAGAACAGATCACAGCAACTACTTTCTTTAGCTCATCAAACCTCAAAAAGAAGAGGTCGTTTTTACAACAATCTGACGGTCCGAACGGCTCCTGTGCGGTGCTGCAGTCACATGACACATGTTATCAGCTGGAACACAAATGAAACGCACCCCCTGATTAATGAAGCAACAGTCTGCAGAGTGTTGTGTCGTTTAGCTCGGGGGGGGGGGCTCTGACCCTGTTGTGCTGTTTTTGTTTTGGCTGCACGAAGCTTCAGGAGGGGTCTGTGGAGGAGCCTCGCCGATCACCTGCACGGCCGACGATGCGGGACTCTCCTGTCCTGCTGTCGGCTAACATTACCTGTGGCCAGCGGTGACTCCTGAACCCCCCCCCCCCCCTGAAGGATTTATTCCCAAGTCTTCCCCTGACAAAGTAAGAGCTGCTTTTTGCTCTCGGTTTAGTTCAGCTGCTGTTGGTGTTCGAGGCTACCTGCTGAATGCTGCTGATGGATGACCTGTGTGTGTTTGCTGCTGTCACCCTGCTGTGTGTCGCTATTTGCTTGGTTTGTGGTGTTAAATATGAGATCTTTTATTGAACTGGAAGAGCTGTTTGTTTCCTCCTGTCCTTCAGTTGGTTTTAAAGCAGTTTGATGGTGTTTTGTCTCTTGGTTCAGTGCAGACTCTGGTTAATGTAATGATGGCATGATGGTAACACTGTATTGGCTTTATGGATGTAAATATGAGTTTAATATTGTTTTGCACACAGACTGCTCAGTAATTTGTTTCACCTTAAGTCACATTTATTACTCGTCTCAGAACTCAAAGCTCCTGTTGTGCAGTTTGTGCTGCAGCTGCACTCTGATGGCCACCAGTGCTACATTAACATTTCATTTCAGGAGGCTGTGTGCTTGAATCCATGAGATTTTTAATGTAAATCATTATCTGCCGTATAGGTGACACGTCTTGAGGTGCAGCTGCAGGTGCTCACTGGATGCTCTATTCCCCTTGTGGTCTGTCAGAGGAAGGACCAGGTACCCGCCGGCTCCTACAGCTCCGATAGCTCTGTGCTTTATTATTGCCACTCCTCAATTTCTGCTGTAATGGTGTCGGTGTGTACTGGAGGGGAGTGATGAGGTCACAGCCTGGTTATCAGAGGTATCAGCTCTGAGCACACACCGTATTCACATGAATACATTTACTACATGTGCGTTGGTGGAGGAACCGTTTTGCCTTTGCCCCAGGCGGCCCTGTGTGCTGCTTCTATCTATCAAATGCTTTGTTGGAGGAGGTTAAAGGGTAGTGTTGGCTGTTACGGGTCCATCAATTAAAGCAAAGGATATGGATGTGAGAGTGTGAGGGTGTTGATGGGTTGAACTCAGGGCAAAATGTGTTGTAGGTTTGGATTCTAGTTCCCCAACAAGGTGCAGTAATGCCTCTAGAACACCTTTTTATAAGTTGTAATTTTAGATTTAAACTGGCTGACAACATACCAACCAACATGCCTAAACAGAACTACACTTTTTACAGTTCAAATACAATTCTTGGCTAGCGGGAGATTGCTCTCTGCAGTGGGTCGAATGCTTACTTGGAGGACGGGTTTATTACTGGCCAATCAAACGCCTAAAGAATTAAATTGAGTAACATTTGTCGTAGGTAAAGTTTATGTAATGTGACGTAAAATGTCACTTGATGTGTGAGATGGTCACGGTCAGATTAGACGTGATGTCTCAGGTGGAACCACCAATTTGATCTTTCAGTCTTTTACATCCTGTTTGATGTGGACGAGTGATCCATCAGGACACGGCCCTGTGAGGCATTCAGAGGTGGTTGTCCTCCACTATGACACAGAATAATGCTCTTTCCCAACATGTGTATTGGATCGGGCCGTTGTCGCTCTGGTGTCGTGTAGCTTATGTTCAATACTCGAGGGTGGGGACAGCCGTGCTTCCCGTCGGTGTACAAGTTAACATAAAGGGTTGTGACGCAGTCCACAGCTCTGCAAAGGAAGTATTGTTAGGGTATTCTTGTTATTTTGTCCACCCCCTGTACATTACAGTGGAAAGGTTGGGGGGGGGGGGTGCATTCACAGACTTTGATAGAAGAGCAAAAAGCCTGTCATCCTTCACATTCTGCTCATTCATCCTCTCCTCTTTCTATTAGCATCTCTCTCTGCTTGTGTGAGCTGTCTGCAGATCTAACCATGCCTCTGTCTTTCAGATCTGTCTGCCTGTTTGGATGTCTGACTTTCAGAAACTATTCCTTTTACTCTCCCGCTTTATTATTATTATTTTTTTTTTTTCCCCCTGTTGTGTATAGATCTTCTATCATCTTTCCTCTTTTCACTCGCCGCATCTTTGCCGCTGTGTAACTTTAATATCTGGGTTTTCGAACAAGGACGGAGGCAGCGGCTCAGCGACAGTCAGACATGGGGGAGCAACACAAACACCCTTCAAAGCTCTTTTTTATGTAAGCGAGGGATAAGAGAGACCCAGCACATAGACACAGCCATGAGAGCGTCTGATGGAGGCTGTGGGCCTGTAGCTTTCATTAGGCTAAACCCACAAACACGCACACACACACACACATTGACGTTGTTAGCTAAGAGGGAGCGAGGTGTGGAGAGAAGGGTGGAGAGGTTACAAGATAATCAACACTCCCTCTCCGCCGTAAACCCACACAATAAAGACTTGACATCAATATGCCAGTGCAGTCATCACCACAATAGCGCCTGGCACCGAAGGGGGAAAGGGCCTCCACAGTACATCCGCACTGATTAAACCATGATGAGTGTGTGTGTGTGTGTGTGTGTGTGTGTGTGTGTGTGTGTGTGTGCGGATGTTCTCTGAAATGTAGCTGAGAGTTTGCCTACTTTTAATTAGCAGAGGAGACTTTTGTTTTATGCCGGTATGCAAGTGATAACACATGATTAGGTTCCCCAATATAAGAAAATAATGGACTTCTCTGACGAGTGTATTATTTGACTATAATGCGACACGTCAGAATGCGTCATGCTGTTGACTGCAGAAGAATCGAAACAATTGATCTACTGCTGCATCTAACGATTCTTTTCATTATCGATTAATCTGCCCTTTATCTTCACGATTAATCGTCTAGTGTATAAAATGTGAAATAATTCACCAGAGCCCAAAGTCCTTTATCCGGTGAATTACCATATATATATATATAAATATTACAAATATTGCCCATTCATACAGTATATTATTAGTTCTGAATGAAAAGATTTGTATTGACACTTGATATTGTTTCCTAGTAACAGCCGAGGCAACAACATTAAACCTGTGCGGTTATCTAAAAATAAACCACACCCTCAGCCAATCAGAAGCATTCCCTGTGAACACGTTATAAACACTCGCTCAGATAAGTGTTTACTGTCGCTGTGGTATCATATATATGATGAATGTAGGTAGTATGAAACTGTCTGATAACAGCATATTTTACAGGGCAAACATTTATTTAGGCAACATAACAAACATAAATAAGAATGATAAACATGCAGCTCAGAGCTTCATTAACCTCTGAAGTTATTGAATTACTTGTTATTTTGTCAAATGTTTAGGCTTCATAGTGTTTTATTTTTATTTTCTCAAAACACAACAGGTTTCCATTCATAGTGTTTGATAGGAAAATGTGATGATTAGCTTCTTATGTGTGTTGCAGGTGTAGTATGTGTTTTTGTGGGTATATGCAGTTTCCAACATGCAGCACAAAGTATTTCTGGGCATGTGTATAGAAAGCCTTAAGACCTCAGTGTAATTACATTACCAAACATATGTTTGTCCAGCACTTATACCTGGCCAGAGCTTACAAGGGATTACAGGGATATCTCTTTGTGTTCCTGCCTGTACGTTGGACACAGCAGCATTATTTGTCTAATTAAATCCCTCACATTTGTCCTTCTCAACCTTTCACCCCCCCCCCCCCCCCCCCCCCCCCCCCACACACACAGCCAATCAGCAACACATCCTCGGTGACAAGTGGCACTTTGAAGCCATTAGTTGATCACGTCTGTCTTGCACAGGGTGAGTATTTCGCTCGGACCGAGGGGAGATGTATTGGATGAACCTGTAATGAAGTATTTCACAGTTCTGTCACACGCAGCGTTGAACGGAGTAAAGTCGTCCTGCGCCTTTAGATGGCAGCAGCATGCCACTCCATCACACAGAGAGAATCAGAGAGTCGCAGTCTGATAGATGTCTGGAGCAAAGCTATGAGCGAAAAACAAAGAGGGGCAGTTAGAGCTCATTATTTCTTTGATTCTTTAATCTTCCTCATGTCTTCATCCAAATCGTTGTTATTGGTAATAGGCTGTCTCTTCCAGTGAGGGAGGAAAAAAAACTTTAAATAAGACAAAAAAAATAAATAAAATTCCCTCAACTAGAGCTGCTTCGCCGTCTTGTTGTCCAAGTTTGATGTCTCTTCCATGTAATTGAACTTGATGAATGCTGGCGTTGTTTTTCCCGCAAACACGCTTTGTCCTTTCAACCCCATCTGACATATCTGGGCCGGCCGGCTATTTTCAGAACACAATTTGGTACCTGTCTGTCTGGCGAACAGCTCAGGTTTGAATTGTCAATTATATGTAGTCATGAGAAAGAAAAAAAATAGTATTTGTGCGAGTGCTGCTGCAGGTTTTGTATACAGTTGTGGAACATCTGCGTGATTCTGTTACGTCTGCACTGCTGGTAGACGGCAGTAAAAGAGTCAGAGAAGATGATTTACAACAAGCCTTTCAGCAGATGGACGTGTTCCAGGTCAATATTTTCACATTTGACACTGAAGCAGGGTAGAATATTGTAATGAAGCATCTCTGGAAAATGCTTTGAACTTGCATGACATCGTGTCAACTCACATTCTGTTGCTCACTCACACGAGCGTCATGGCTTTAGGAAACGCTGCATATTCAACCAGCGCAACTGCAAAGAAATGTTTTGGCTGGACACCAAGAAAACTCAATGAATTTAAACATTCTTCATGTGATATTTACTCATTTTAGAGATGTAATGATTAGACAGTCGACACAAAACTTATCAGCACCTACTGATAATCTATTATCAACACTTGTAGGTTGTAGCTTCTTGATTTGTTGCTGTTATGTGATTTAAAATGAAGTATCTTTGGGTTGTGGACAGAAGGTCAGACAAAACAAGCAATTTGAAGATGCCGCTGTGGTCGGCATTTGAAACTTTTTTTTTTTGACATTTTATTGACAAAACGATTCATGTTTTAAATCGAGAAAACTACTGGGAGGTTCTGTTACTGGGAAAATGATTGTTAGTGCTTCATTTAGCTGTCCAGTTATATTTTCTGTTAATTCTATCAGCTGTATGACGGTTTCAAAGAATTCTCCACGCTACCAGGAAGATAATTGTGGTGGAGTAATAAATCCAGTTATTTTATTACGACTCTCTCACACATTTAAAGATAGTGAAGAACATCAGAAGAAGCCTTCACTTGAATTTGGCTGCAAACTCCTCCTCAGATTCCCAAATTCCCAGAAACAATAATGAAGACATGTCATCAGTGTCTGCAACGTAAGCCACGGCCCTGATGGGTTTTTAGTATTAATGCAAGCTGTCTCGTAAGCATCTATTCAGTATTTAAATGTTTCTTTGTTTTGGATCAAGTTATATAACGTTGGGTCCGCTGAAATGTGCTGTTATACAGATGAGCAGGTTTACAGGAACTGGTTAGACTGGTTTTTGTGGTGTTTTGAGTTTGGCACGCAGGGATTTAATGAAAAGTTGAGATGACTAAACTCTGGACACTCAACATACAGCTCCCAGAAAGAAAGGAAGGGAGAGAGCGGGAGAAAAAGGGAAGGAGAAACACCTATGAACTTAATTACCCAATGAATAATTAATGTTTGATTGCAGCGTTTCCCCAGGCTGTCAACACAAGATAATTTATCATAAGATTATAATTTATCACTAATTGCTTTGGCAAGAGGTTTATGATTAGAATAATTTGCTTATTAAATGCACAAATTTTATTAAGCAGCAAACTTTTGTGTAAAGTACGTATCGATTTAGCTGCGCCCACACCGTCGGAGAGAGTGCCATTAAATGGCGTTTAATCGAGTTACACATTGGGGATTAAAAATAGTTGTTTGCTCAGTCATAAGGCAGTCCTGTTTTCCATAATTTAGTTAAACAAAACAGGTGATTATTCTAATGCAGTGAGATGCATACGACCCAGGGAGCGATTTTAGCACTGAGAGGTGCCTCAATATCCTCAAAGCCAAGAAAAGCACAACAGCATCCTAAAGACTTAAGCTCCTCTGTGAATCCTGTTTACTCCTCTAAGCTGTAATGCCTATTTAGATGAGGAGAATTTGAATTGTTTGTCTCCAGCATAATGAATGTTTGTTGTCTGGCATGGAAATCTTTATGGAGTAGTCACAGTATCATAGCTGTGGGCAGGACAGGTGGAGGCTTGGTGCTTGGTGTCTTTCTACAGGCCGTCCACGCATCTGTGTGCCTCAGTCTTTGTCTCCACAGCCAACTTTAGTGATTTTATTTATTCCGTTCACCCTGTTTCAACATCCGTATTAGAGACTCCAGGTTGTGCTTTCAAAATGTACAGAAATACCACCAGAAACATAACTATGTCTCAGAAGTCCCAAATGATCAAAAACAATAAAAGCTGCTCCACAGGTGAGTCGTGTTAAGCCAGATGTCATTTAAAGAGATGCAGAGAACAACTTTCAAAAGGTGCAACTACCTGCAATAATTTGATGTGGACTAAATGGCAAAAGGAACCGTGAACAGTACCGAACCTCACCATCAGGGAAAGATGTAAACACTCCAAAATGACAGCCTGAAGAAAACACTACAGATTGAATCAAACCCTCTGAGGCACAGCTTCAATGAAGATTATATGTTGTGAGTGTCACAGAAATGTTATTTGTGGCGAGGCTGCCATTCACATTTAGAAACTTCTTCTACACAAAGATGTATAACCTGGTTTAAGGAGCACAAACGCTGGAGCCCTGAGCCCAAAAGCAAAATAATCTTTGAGCCTGTCTCCTCCGTTTGGACCGTTTTTATGTTCAGAAAAGGTCAAATTATCAAACGGTTACTTTAACCGACAGCCAGCTGTTAAACATAGTGGTGGATCTGTTGTGTAATGGCAGCATCTGCTGGGAGTCGTCGGTATTGAAAAATTGCATTGCGTTGTTGTAGAAGAGCCAATCGTTGCTCCCAGGCTGGCTGCAAGTGAGCACCCAGGGGTCCACGGAGGCCCGAACCCCCGTGAACACGGTTTCAGGTGCTTTTCGTGTCGTAGCCCTGCGCAGTGAACATTTCCACCTGTCTGTTTTTTTTAGCTTTAACCCCAGTTTCTATTTCTTCACATCCTTTAAAACCACCATGTGCACAACTCTGATATAAAGAGCCAAGTATTCAGGTTTTGAAGCCCTCAGACGAAGCTTAGATCCGGCGATAAACCAGTCCAGACTCATTTTTTCGGACAAAAAGGTTTTGAAATGGATTGCGTTTGTACCCACATCAACAAAGTTTCCAATTGCTTTTAATCTTGTTCTCTTTGCACTTACATGGGCCTGCTATCGTGCTGAGCCCATGGGTGCACATCTAGACACTAATGATACACTATATTGCCAAAAGTATTGGCTCACCTGCCTTGACTCGCATATGAACTTAAGTGACATCCCATTCTTAATCCATAGGGTTTAATATGACGTCGGTCCACCCTTTGCAGCTATAACAGCTTCAACTCTTCTGGGAAGGCTTTCCACAAGGTTTAGGAGTGTGTTTATGGGAATTTTTGACCATTCTTCCAGAAGCGCATTTGTGAGGTGACACACTGATGTTGGACGAGAAGGCCTGGCTCTCAGTCTCCGCTCTAATTCATCCCAAAGGTGTTCTATCGGGTGGAGGTCAGGACTCTGTGCAGGCCAGTCAAGTTCATCCACACCAAACTCTCTCATCCGTGTCTTTATGGACCTTGCTTTGTGCACTGGTGCACAGTCATGTTGGAACAGGAAGTGGCCATCCCCAAACTGTTCCCACAAAGTTGGGAGCATGGAATTGTCCAAAATCTCTTGGTATGCTGAAGCATTCAGAGTTCCTTTCCCTGGAACTAAGGGGCCAAGCCCAGCTCCTGAAAAACAACCCCACACCATAATCCCCCCTCCACCAAACTTTACACTTGGCACAATGCGGTCAGACAAGTACCGTTCTCCTGGCAACCGCCAAACCCAGACTCGTCCATCAGACCGTCCATCAGATCGCCAGATGGTGAAGCGCGATTCGTGACTCCAGAGAACGCGTCTCCACTGCTCTAGAGTCCAGTGGCGGCGTGCTTTACACCACTGCATCCGACGCTTTGCATCGCACTTGGTGATGTGCGGCTTGGATGCAGCTGCTCGACCATGGAAACCCACTCCATGAAGCTCTCTACGCGCTGTTCTTGAGCTAATCTGAAGGCCACATGAAGTTTAGAGGTCTGTAGCGATTGACTCTGCAGAAAGTTGGCGACCTCTGCGCACTATGCGCCTCAGCATCCGCTGACCCCGCTCCGTCATTTTACGTGGCCTACCACTTCGTGGCTGGGTTGCTGTCATTCCCAATCGCTTCCACTTTGTTACAATACCACTGACAGTTGACTGTGGAATATTTAGGAGCGAGTACTTGTTGCACAGGTGGCATCCTATCACAGTATTCACTGAGCTCCTGAGAGCGACCCATTCTTTCACAAATGTTTGTAGGAACAGTCTGCATGCCTTGGTGCATGATTTTATACACCTGTGGCCATGGAAGTGATTGGAACACCTGATTTCAATTATTTGGATGGGTGAGTGAATACTTTTGGCAATATAGTGTAGATCTAACCACGCTCCTATGAGTGTTTTTTCTCTTCTTTCACATCTTCAATCTGAAATCCAAACATCCTTAAATCTTTTATGATATAGTTAGATTAGAGTTACATCATTATTATTATTATTTTTACCGTAATAGACTGAACTCCAGTCACATTTTTGCGTCTTTTAAGTTTTAGATTTGTTTTTGGTGTTTTGCAATCATTCAAACCACAGAGGGAGAATAAAAACCACATCATAAACAATGCATATGTTTGTTTTTAATGAGTATTATCCATAAGATTTCCCCCCCCCCCCCCAGACAAAATGAATCCTGACACACACATGCACACACATACTGTGTCTTGGCATTTAGAGGAAGGAGAGGAGTTGAGTGGGCTGCTCGCAGCGATGTGTGTTCCTCGTCCTGCTGTCCAATCAATGTGAGAGGACGGGAAAGGAAGGGCTGAGGGCCAGTACAACACTTTGTAACACTCTCACCTCGCAGTGTGCACACGTCACTAAACGTTACTCTCAACACACACACACACACACACACCTCCAGGTTTTGTCTCACTGGCTGGGAAAAGAATGGTGTGTGTGTGTGTGTGTTTATCAGTGCAGCTGTAAGGTGCTCTTATCAGCCTCCTGAGGAAGTTGGACAGATATCAGTTCTGGTGGCAAAGACATGGACCACATATGGCACAGATAGTAGTCATTGTGACACACACACACTTACACAAAGACACACACACACACACACAGTAGGAGACACCCTGTATTAAAGGGTTTGGCAGCCGTGTTGAAACCGTCAGACAGCCAATCAGGGGATCGATGGCAGCCGTGACTCGCCCAATGACCCACGCTGTTATCTCCGCTGGCCATCCTCCCATCTCTCCCCTCCTTTTCCGTCTCTCCCTCCACTTTCCTTTCGCTTTTTTGCTTTTCCCTGCCTCCCCTCTAACACATCTTTACTCTATCAATCAGTAAAAAAAACTTTTCCCTCTTTCTCTTCCTTTCTTCGGCTTGGACCCAGCCCTACCTCCTTCCCCTCCTTCACTGGCAGTCTGGTTTTTCTGGTCTAATGAACCTAGGGGGTCTCAGGGCAGCCTCCGCTGGGTTGATTAGGATCCTCATTAAAGAGAGGACCAGACCAGACTCCCCTCCCTCCCCCTTCTCTGTCCATCTTCCATCTCTCCCCTCCCTCCTCCTTCCCCTCCCCCCACCCCGCCCTGTCACACAGAGTGGCATTTTTAATTACCGCTGCTCATCATAAAAGGAAGACCCATTACACATCAGTGCGAGTGTGTATGCGTGTGTTTTTGTCCATCCTCTGCTTTTTCTTTCTCCACTGATCTATTGTAATGAACTCAGTGTGTGGTGTAAACTCCATGGGAAGGCTCATCATGAAAACAGACATTACTGGCCAGCTAGTTGGCACTTTTAACACGCTGAATACACAAATAAACACAACAGTCTTTAATGTTCGATTTAGACTCACTTTCGTGCTTCCAGCAGGCAGTAATGAGCAAAAAAATAACTTGTTTAGGAAAAAAAGGTACGGCGGGAAAGAAGAAAGAGCGAGGCAGACGTAGGAAGAAAGGACGACAGAGCACAGAAATAAATGAGGTAGTTTAATAAAGTTTAAGGGTAAAGAACAAGAATGGAAAGCTGGAGCTGTGCTAATAAAAGGGTGGAAGGAGGCGGAGAGGAGAGCGAGGCGGAGGAGGGCAGGGTTAAGTCTGGGTTTTTGCTGTTGTGCTCAACGACGGGATCAGATCAGATCAGCGCTGCTCCAGAGGATGCTCGGGGCCAAAAACTAAATCTGATTATGTCGCCTGAGAAGACTAATCTCTCTTGAATCTGTCTTCGTCTAATTCCAAAAACAATACTGTAATCTGTGTGTGTGTGTGTGTGTGTGTGTGCGTGTGCTTGTTCTAACTAGGGTCATGCACCTGGAATGACTGTCAGGTTTCCTAATATGACTCGTGAGATAACATGAAAGGTGTAAACAGTCTGTAAAATAATGAACCCCAGCCGTGAAGTGATGAGTTAGACAGTCAGTCAGCAGCCTGATCAGCAGACTGGACTGCCATTTTGCTTTTACTTCATCATTCAGTCTGACGTCATGTTCATATCTGCTGAAAGTGACTGACGTTTGCGCACCGGTGGTGGCTGTAAAAGAAGCTAAAACTGTGTTTAAGCTGCGCTTAAATGTTTGAAGGCTTTACGTCCTGCTGAAGGGGGAACGTTGAGTTTAAGACACGTACGTACGCGCAGGAATTTGTGACATCTCAACTACTTTGGAAGACAATCAATGAATGGACATCCCAGTGAAGTAGGAGACATCTTATGTATTTGCATATTCATAGATTCAGGATTTACCAATGAGAGAAGAAGAAGAAGTAGATTCTAAGAATATTTCGCTCGTAACTTTATGGTGAGAAAACCATGTCAAACACACATCTTTGAGTCGTCTGTAAAATGTCAAAAGAATTGTGAAAAAAATGCTCATCACCATTACCCAAAGACTTTTATTTTATTTTATCACAAACGACAAAGAAAAGCAGCAAATCCTCACATTCAAGAAGCTGGAACCAGCAAACTAATTTTCATTCGATCGAATAATCGATTAATATCTATCGATTAGATAGAATGTCTTTTAACATTTGTCATGTCAATCCAGTGTTTCCTGTAGGATGTTTGACAGCAGTGGGTGTGTAGCCGCCAGCCAATAACAGAGCGCAGGTTGTGACGGCGGGACTCGAGCCATGGGGGGGGGGGGGGGGGGGGGGGGTTGTGTTTTCAAACCACAACCGACAAATCCTTCTCATTCTGCCTTTAAGTATGAAGTTCTTGTTCTAATTTATCCTCTATATAATAAATATACGGTCCAGCAGCCTTTGAGAAAGTTCTGTTAAGTGATGCTTGCTCTCGTAGACGTGCATGCACACACACACACACACACACACACACTCTGTCACAATGCATTAGGTATCAGAACTGTTCAGTGAGCAATCAGATAAGGAACACACACACACACACACACACACTCACACACACATATACACGAGTGCTTGTTCTGCTCACTGACTTTCTGTTAGCACACCCATCCACTAATTAGATTCCATTAAAGGTGGCGTTCATAACTCCGGAGGTTTCTTTGGCTGACACACCACTCGATGTTAAAAATACTGCCAATTAGACACAGCTTCAACACACCATCACGTCCGACCACCCAGAAAGATGAGACCTCGCTCTGCCTCGGCAGGCGCTCCACTTCCAACCATCAGCCAAAAAAGTCACAGAAGTTTCTCTCCTGTCTGTAATGGTCTGGCAACTCCTGGAAATTGAGGGCAGAGATAGAAATCATCCTGGGGGGGGGGTTTGTGTAGGAGAGGAAGCAGAGGGTTTATCAACAAAAGCAGCGCTTGGGGATTTAGTGGACAAAGTATCGGGCTCGGGCTAAACTCCCCAGGTGGCTGATGGGAAGGCAAAGCAGGGGCTTTTCTCAGGCTAAATATCAGTGTTGTCTTCTGCTCTTCCCTGCTTTTGTCTCCCTTTGGTCTACGCATGGCGCCGTCTTTACCTGTCGCTCTCCTTATCAATGTCTCAAGCACCTGCTATTAGCTTAGCCTGCTAACTTGTGATAAAAGGCTCGTGACAAAATCTCAACCCTCTCCCCCCCACACCTTCACCTTCTTTTCATTTTGAAGAATGAAGAAGGGATGGGGAAGAAGAAAGAGTTGGTGCACTGGTATTTTGGGTACCCCCCCCCCCCCTCCCCCCGTCTCAGCAGTTCCGTCTGTCAGCACGCCAGCAGCATCTAAGCTAACCCGGGCCGGCGTCGGAAATGTCACTTGGTGCATTAGCATTTAGCCACCACGCTCTGCTGTCAATCCGGGTTTATCTTTGACACCCCCTATGGTCTCTCACCTTAGCTCCCAGCCCCCCCCCCTTCCCAGTTAGTCATTGTACTAATAAGGCAGGGGGACAGTAGAATTTATCAGGGCTAGACACTCCCGCCCCGCCAGCCATTACTCATCCACAGACCAGGACATGCCAACGCTGGCTAATTGCTTTCTTTAACATTGGCACATGTGACATTCAGCAGAGTCTTCACCGGAGGAAGATGGGCTTTTCTTCACAGCAACCATAGTGCTGCGCCCATGAAGACGTGTGCATCGAGAACTGGTTCTGTGCACCTTGTGTTTACATACATGACACATAGTGTACACCAGAAAAGAAACAATTCACAGTTGTGGGTGCAAATCCATACAGAAACATAACCCCAGGGTCTAATGAGGTGGATGTGTGTTTCTGTGGCGCAGCAGTGCCTGTAGTCAACATCTCTGCTCCAAAACAACCTGATAGTTGAGATCAGTTACCTTGAACACAGTGTTTTTTGTTTTTTTTTGGACTTTAATAGACCGCTAACCACGAGACCGTCCTCACCTGATAAGCAAAGGCATCAGCCATTTGTTTACATGATTGAAAAGACCCATGTTTCCCTTCTGCTGACAAGCAACCTTTTGCAGCCTGGCCGGCAAAAATGGAACAAAAAGGATGCCTGTGACACTGCTGAGGTGACCCGGTGGTGAATTTAAAAATGATTAATGTTGAAGTTTAGTGTGATGAATTGCAGATGAACCTGTGGACCTTCGTTATGGCCGCCACACAAACAGTCCCTGGAAACATCTTGCATGGCTGCTTCCGCATGCTGTTTAATGTAAAAGTAAAGGTAGGCAAAGAGGAATCTGATTTAGACGGCGAAATTGTACAGTAAGCAATTTCCCTTTGTTGTGAGCAAAGGGGGATTATTCATCAAAGCGATGGTGGATGGTCCAATATCTAACAAAGCTCTTTGCTTTGTTTGGTGGCAAAAGATTAATGAACAGCCTGGACTGACATTTCCAGCAGGAAGGACATTGATCTGGAGGCCTTCTGAAGATCCTCATTGTCCTGTTTACCCTGCAAACAATAGATGACAGTGAGGAAATATGTATGCTATCTACCGGCTATACGCACAGGGGCCGTACGAACACACGCACATAGACACACTCGCTAATCCAAAGGGCAAACTCCGAATTTCATAAGCTACTATATTCGTTATTAATCAGGAGTTCCTTCATAACATCTCCAGAGATTTTTTTTTCCCCCCTCTTTTTATGTGTTTTATTTAAGAAAGTGACTGGCGCCCGCCGATAGAATTTATTGGCATCAGTCGAAAGTCAGCAGGGACCTAAACTATTTCTTTTGGAAATCAAACACATTCAAGCCTTTTGGTTTTCCTGACCTGCAGGAAGAGAAGAAACAAGTAACAGAACTTGGGGAGGATTTAAATGAGCCAACTGTCTCGATTCCTCATTGACTTGATCCAGTCTTCCTAACAAATGCTGACTAGAGGCGGTTGCCAATTTCAGGCAAACAAACTTTTTAGATGTCGCTGGGTTTTGGCAAGCCGATGAAACGATTAAACACTATTATCATTAATGCAGTCTTTCACTCATTTAATGTGGGCACCAATACGGCAAGTCGTGGCATCGTTTGTTGAGTTTCATCGTGATTTTTGGGTCTTGCAATAGACCATTCGCACTGGCAGTGGTGTGGACGGGGGCGGGGGGGTTGTAGTGGCCCACGGTGGCCCTATGATAGACCTCAATGATCCTCTGTTTAGCTATTTAAGAACTACTATGCTACTCAATTCTGCACGTGAAGACCTGACTCTCCATTTCTGCCCTCTAAGAGTTTTTGGAAACAACTGCAGTTAAAAAATATATGTATATATTTAGATAATTAAATTAATATCATAAACGTTTGAAATAACGACTGCAAGTCTAGGAAAGTCTTTGGTCTACAACTCTCTGTGGATTGTGTGTGTTGTGTCTGAAGAAGAGAGCCAAAAGCTGCAGAGGCCTCCTGACCGCCAGGCCGGGTTAATGGCTCTTTGCCCTTTGCCACTCATATTAACATAACCCAGCGCTGTCTGATTACAATGCCTAATGCGAGCAGATGGAGGCCCACTGTTGCTGCGCCAATCAAAATAATGTCATTATAGTGGAATAATGGCTGCGGCTGCCAGTAAAGCCAGAGAGGGGGGAGAGATGAAGGGAAGACGGGGTGTTTTTATTGTCCCCGAGAGGCCGGTATGATCCAATCAGCAGGGTGTGACTTACAGTCTGGGAGCCCGGGGCCCATCCACAGCACCTCCCCTCCACTCCAACTATCGCCTTCACAGGCAGTCTGGGGAGCTGGAGGGGGGGGGGGGGCCTCCATAATGAGGAGAAAGGAACTGTACATAAACACGCCGAGAGTACAATGGCCGCTTTTCTGTTTGATTTCTGTGCAGTATGAATTAATAAGCGAGTGTGGATGATATGCATTTGTGCTTGCGCAGGACTTTTGCATGGGCGGCTAATATTGTGTGTGTGTGTGTGTGTGTGTGTGTGTGTTGGTGTGAGTGTGTGTGTCTGTGTGTTTGGCCAGCTCTCCAGTTATTGCTTTTGAAGTTGTTAATTAAACCCTCAACCATCTGGTAGCTCAATGAAATTACACTGAGCTTCTCAGCCATGAAAAAAACATGACTGACTGACTGACTAAATGAATAAATAAATAGATTAATAATTTAATAAATGCTTCAAATATCTCTTGTCTAAGTGAGAGAAAAACAAGAAGTCTTATTAATGTAAATTCGGTTCTCCGTGCTGTCACCCCCGGTGTGTGTGTGTGTGTGTGTGTGTGTGTGTGTGTGTGTGCTCACAGAGGCTTACAGGTGAATCAAAGACAGCTGTCAGTGTGTCAACCTTTGATCTCACTTGATGTCTTCTTCCTCTCTCTCCTCTCTGTCACATGCAGCATGCCTCCATGCATGGTAGGAAACGCACACACACACACACACACACACACACACACACACACACACACACACACACACACACAGCTTGTTAGATTTCCGTGTGGATACATCTCTTGGTAGATTGTGAGTGTACCATTACTGGAAGTGGAAATGGTATACTGTATTTAATCTTTAATAGCCTGGCGCTGACTGCGTTCTGCCGCAGCTGTAATATAATTCAACATTATGTACTGAACCACATGTTTTATCGTCTCTAATATTACGCTTATGACATTTTCCATATGGTCGCGTGCAAAATAATTGCATTTCGGGCTAATACCTATGATGAATTAATCCCTTCGTACTGACAATTCTGCAGCTTCACCCTGCGACACAGGAGACACTGGAGCGCCTTCACATTTAAAGCTAAGCTAACTTAGGCCACAGAGATATGTCTACGTTTGCAAACGAGTTGCACACTTTCTCAGTCTTACAGCTGTCATTTGGCAGCTGAGACCTCCTAATGATCCCAGGACCCAATACGCCGTTTGCTTCAGCGATTATATTGGTAGCACTATAAATAACAAAGTATCGGCCAATGTTGAGCGTTGTTTTGTGAGACATGTTTCATCCCAGTGACCGTCTTCAGCCAATGTTGCTTCATTAAAGGGAAGGGAAACCAGGCCAGGAGATTATAGCAAAGTGGACTCAATAATTGAATTAGTGCGTCTATATGGAGACAAGTGGCTGGTTGTGTGTACCAGAGGGAGACTCGACACTTTACATTGACTTTCATGCAGCAGCTGAGAGAAATAAGGAGACCAGACGTTAGTGGATGATAGAGATTTGGGACACCTTTCAGTCGTGTTTCAGATCAGCGTGGTCTATTTGAACTGGAGCATCAAGTTACTAAGTAATACTTTTTTGCGACTTCAGACGTAAGATCCTGATCCTGATTTCAGGTTTCTGTGAAATAATGATGCATATCTCGAGACGATCGAAATATGTCAAAATCAGTATTCGATCCCATTCACTGAGGTACCTGCTGTGTAATATGTTCGGTTGTAGGACAGTGCAGGCCATGTTGCAAATCAATGACTGAGACTGTTTTATGGCAATATATAACAGGACTTTTGCATGGCTATATAATGATATACAAAGTTATAGATTTTATCCATACCCTCTGCCCTTCATAGCAGTTAAACCAGCTGACTTTAATGTCTTTCACTCACATGTGTGACCTTTTATCGGTCAAACAAAGCTACTGGTTTACGCTCCTATGGTATTAGGTTTGTCAGTAGCTGAAGTGAAGAGTGGAAAGACACTGTGTGCATGCTGTGACTGGGTGGGTATACTGATGCACTGATACTGCCACTGACAGACTGCTGTCTGCTATAATGACTGTAATAACAGCACATTTATTTATAGTAACTTGGAGAAGTCATTGTGTTGATGCCAGCCACAGTTTTTGTAGAATGATCATGTAAAAACTGAGGACTAGTTATTATCCATTTAATTAGTTTATTGTGTTATCTTCATGTCACCGTCTGGTCTTCAAAGTACAAAATTGACACTGAATTTAATTAAAACACGAATTTGTGAGCGGAGAGTCTTCCTTGTCAAAATAATCACGCGATACTTCAGTGTGATGAGAGTGACTTAAACTCATTCTGTACGTGAGCACCGACAGAGGAGCAGAAGAATGGGATTTCTTGGAGCTTTGCATTTCCTGCACTTTATTTGTAACCTCGTGTAAAAGGCCTGTGCAGCAGCAGACTACCCATTTGTGCTGCACATAGCTCCGGTGCTCTTTTTGTGCCTTCGGCTGATGATGGTCCTTTCTGGACTATGCAGCCTCTTATTAAGACGGGTCACTTAGAGATCTACCTGGTGAGCAACAACTGTCTGGATGCGTGGTCTCCTGCGTCTGCATTTGATCTACAAAAAAGGAAAAAAAAAGAAAAAGCTGGCATTTAACCATGACCGCTGACGCTGCAATAACTTGTCATTTTTAACTGTGCCGCAGAGGCAAAATTTAAGATGCGAGTGGGAGGCTTTAACCTGAACCAGCTGAGAGACAAAAAGGAGAGAGACTGTTTTTGCGTGGTCAAGAAATACGAGACGGTTGCAAAGGGGATAAAGGGATATCAGAGTGGAAGAGAGTTACGGATGCTGTCATTTGTTGCTTTAGGTGGAAATAACAGTCAAAGACCACTGGAAGTTACAAATACAGACAGAATCAGATAGATGCAGAGAAATGTACAAATGCAGGCTGAAGTATATCAGAAGACAAACATCTGCCGGTACCAACAAAATCAAAACACACTATCCCCGTATGAATTACATCAGATTATAACTTAACCTTTTATATCCAATGAATTCATCTGGTAAACGTTGAATGTATGTCGGCTTTAAAAGGAGGATAACCCTCTGAATACACACATATTCACACATAAACATATGTGCCAAATATTTTATATAAAGTATCATTCAAAAAGGTAATTGCATTCACAGAATTAAGGGCTAACTGCAAAGCAAAAGTATGTAGAGACATTAGTCAGTGCTCTCCCTCTCCGTCCTTTTTCCTCTGTTGTTCTGTGATGAGATTCCATTAGACGCCATTAAATCTCTGCCTAAGAGCCCTCTGAAGCTTCACAATTACAGAACTAAAAAAAATCACAATCCTCATTGAGCGCTCCTCTGCATTAGGGGCTGCCTGGAGTCGCGTGGGAGCTGTTACACGGGGCCCCGGCACAGACCGAGTCAGAGGCTCTGCAGAGCTGCAAAGCACAGCTCATTAGAATGACTAAGAGCCCGCATGAAGGCCCTTATGTGAAAGCCATAATGGAGCAGGGCTCTTGTGCCGGAGCCGTAATGGAGGCTCTTGTGCGGTTGCGCTCGTCTCCCCTCCGCACAGCAGAGGCTTGAGCTGAAACTGCGCGGCTGGAGAGCTGACCCCCGCCGAGTGGCCGCTGAGGTGCTCCAAACACAGCGAGGCTATTGTGCTGGCTGGTCACAGAGCAGAGGGCTTTCACTGCGGCCCGTCACTCGGTGAAGTGTGCGGAGGTGGTTCGTTAAAGGAGTATTTGTTTAGGTTTGACCGATATATCATTTCGCTGACAAATATTGTTTGCTGTCCAGTGATGTCATCCACCTCTGCTACGACTTTAGGTCCCCCCTATGTGTAGCTTTTAAGCCACTTTTTTTGTTTGATGATAACAAATCATTCTGCAGGCATAAGATATTGCGACTGCACGTTAATCTCCCCAGGTCTTTTTTTTGATACCGCCACAAAATGTACACAACTTACACAGTAAAGCAGGGAACGATAAAGCTGGGTATGAGATCAATAAACAGTCTACAGATGATAAAATATAGGGTTTACCGGTGGCACAGAAGCTACTTGCATGTGTGCGAGTGGAGATGAAGGGAGAGTCCATCCATCCGGCTGTCCAGAACTACATCCCAATTTCAGTTATCCACCTCCTGCGTCTGCTGAGACCACAAGCACAAAGACATGTATATATATATATATTGTGGAAGAGGAGGGCAGAGAAATGTGCTGGTGACAATAGTCTTCCACCAGACTTTCCCTTCAGCTCCACTGCAAATATCTGTTTTGAATCTCCACCCCCGCCGCCCCTGTGAGCTGTTGGATTGGTGTGGAAATTTGAAACTTGGTTTAGCATTTCATTGTTCCAATCCACATTTCCACATTTCCTTTGTTCATCAGTGAAGTGCACGAACGGATCCTCTGAAGGTGGCTGATTCAGCTTTCTCTTGACACAGCTGTTGTTTGGGAGATCAGACGTTAAACCTTTACTTTCAGTAGGTGTAGGCTTCACTTTCAGGTGTAAGGATACACCATTTGTACTCGCAAACTGTGTACAAATCTCAGCAGACATTCAGACAACATTAGTAGACAACACTACAAAATGGCACATTCTATAATGGGGGGGGGGGGGGGGGTTTCTGATCTTGAACACAACCTCAGATTCTTTCTGTGTTGTCTGAAGGCCGTTTCAGGGGCTTTGCCATCAACAATAATACAGTTCTTGGGAGGGAAAACATTGAAAACTGATTTTCTCTGGATTAGAATTGTCAAATGAAATGAGATGCTGTTTTTGTTCAGGTGATAAAAAAGAAAAAAAAACTTTAATAAAGTACTTAGTGTTCTAATTTGATCTCAGTTACACAATGATTATTGACTTGTTCCAAGCTGAAACTTTTGATTAAATTATTCCTCATGAACCTGTTTAGTGACTTTGTGTCTGCGAGACACACTTTATTTCAGTCAGGTATTAGCTGTTACCGTGGATGTCTCTTTATAAATATATCCTCGGCTGCGAGGTTGACAAGCAGAGTGTTCTCGCAGCCTCTCTAATTTCTCTCCCTGTTAAATATCACTAGTCCTGCTGCTGCTTAAATGCAACCCTGTTTTTAGCAGAGTGACATTTAAAAGAAACACAAGACCTTTTGCAACACCGGCTCTGTGAAAAATGAAACTCTTGAAATCTCCTGCATGAAACGCTAAAGCTCTGCTTTAATTATGGGAGAGTTAAAGTTAAAACTCATATTCATGTCAGTGGAGGTGGAGAAGATTAATTTGTGCAGTCTAAAAATGGATGAAACATTTAACTTGTGAGGGAGGAATGTGTGTATCATTCTCGCTCATTCCTGTAATATGGACGAGATTGTTGGCAGTCGTGAATGCCAGGTCATCTCACTCTCTACTTTACTGTGTGTGTGTGTGTGTGTGTGTGTGTGTTCCCGTCTGCATCTCTATCTGAGTGTGTGGGCACATGAGCCGCAAAGCTGTTGCATGGCCTCATCGATTTCATGCCCTCTTCTCACATCTATTCACATCTCCTCTCCGACTCACCCCCCTCCTCCCGCTCCTCCTCCCTCTCTTTTGGTCCGTTGCCCATGGCGATGGTTCACCTCGGTAACCAGCGGCTGAGCAGGAAGTGGGAGGCGGCCTGGTGAGAAGAGGACCTCCCGTGAGTGTTGTGTAAGGCGGTCACGTGACAGGGGGGCCTTCGATTTGCGCCAGCGGGTGGGGTTAGGGGTCGATGGTGAGGGGCTTGTTCGCTTCAGGCTTTAAAAAGCGGAGGGAGTATGTTAAACATCCTATCGATCCACGCGCTCCGCTGAGGCCGGAAACCGCGGATAAAGAGTACACAATCAGAAAGCTTGTGCACATAAACTCTCACACATCACACGGACAGAAAGCAGGGGGAGTTGGATGAAGGACGGAACTGGAACAAGAGACTTTTAGGGAATAAGAGCAAGGGGTTTCTCAAAAGCACCTGACAGGGGCTTCATGTCTCTCTGCCAGATGTGAGTGCTTTGGGAAGTAGGCCAGTGCATCCTGGTGGGAGGGCGGGTTATTTTCAGCCGGGGTATTGTACCAGAGGAAGCCTTCAGATGATGTTGGCGGGGGGGGGGTCATATACAGAGGGCTATTCCTCTTTATAGAAACGTTAAATATTCTACTTACCGGGAAATCAAGTGTTCAAAGCTCAGGAAAATCTGCCTCTATAGGGGGTGTGATACAGTCAGCTGAGGGTTCACGGTTAAATGCATCCCACTATAATTCTCCTTAGATGTTAAACATGCAAAAAAAGCTGGAGTGACGTTCTGCTAACTCTGCATTTGGCCACAAACCCAAACCTTACCTTAAAAACCTTAATATAGCAGGCTGACGAGCAGAGTTTCACGAGCCCTCTGGCTGGAAGTTCAGAGTGTAAAAGGTTGACAGAGGTGCCCTCTGTCTGCCGGGTGTGTGATCAGATTTGTACTACTGTGATCAATCTTTCGGCTCCACTGTGTATAATGTCGCTTTATTGAACAATCCAATGCCTCGTCTAAACGTTCACGTGTGCCTGATACACGATGACGTTGAGAGGATTGTTTTTTTTTTGTTTGTTGTCATATTCATTTGAACCACACTGCACAGCCGCAGCGATGCCGGTGTACACCAGCGTATCTGGCTGCACCTTTGTCGGTTTTCATGGCAGGAGAGTCTGCAAGCATGCCGTGCATTCCTGTGACCCCCCCCTCCTTTGTGTGCATGTGCGTGTTTTGTGCGTGCGTGTTGCTAGCGGCTGCATGGGGCTCAGTGCTTACTCAGTAATTCTCTGGTCCCAGGCTGTGTATTAGCGGCTGATCCAGCCGACTGGGCCAAGCATCCACATTCAGTCGGCTTGGGATCTGCAGCTCAGAGCAGGATGCTGCCCAGGCTCTCTGATGCCTCCCTAAGCTCTCCAGCACAGAGCAATTTACTGGCACCGGAATGGCACAATCAGTGTGTGTGTGTGTGTGTGTGTGTGTGTGTTGAGTGTTTGTGCTCATTTCAGTTTACTCCTGCTTTTGTCATCTTTCTAGCCTGTTCTCTGCCGCGGTCATTGGCCTGTCATGGCCTGGCCTGGCTTGGCTAGCTGTGTCCCTCGCTCTTCTTTCATGCCAGGCCAAGCTGACAGTGACGCTAACAACCAGAAACATCAGGTGTCCGCAACCCCAGCACAGCCGCCGTTTCCTAAAATGCTTTTCTCTCCGTCTGTATTTCATATTATTTGTGTTGTTTTCCTTCTTTGTCTGCTTTCTCTCAACTTCTTGTCTTTTTTCAACTTGAAATGTCTGGGAATACCAAGACCTCCACTGTCATAACTGCTGATTAAATAAGATATCTTGTTTTGCATCTTTACCACTTGGTAATTTGCTAACAGGGCCCCCGCTGGACTGTTAGATCCTGTACTCTGTTATGTGATTTATTGTGAGTTTCTGTCAGTGTCCATCCATGTCTGTGTGTGGTTAAAGCAGCCAGCCAGTCTGCCAGCCGGTCCGGTTCTCTGAAATGCAGCTAAATTGGCTCATTTATGTAAACATTCAGTCCAGGGCTGTCTTGCCCAACCTCGGCCTCAAACAACAAGTCTACAGGGGGAGCTTTGGAGGGCTCCATATTGCAAAACTAGAGGCATTGTTAGAAACCAAAAACAAAACAAACAGAAGCATTTTTGCCAGACATATTGTGTTTAGGATAATGATGCATTTGACAGAGAGTGACAAAGTTGGTTTCTTTTTGTGCCATGGCATTGTTAGATTATGAGTTGAGAGAGCAGACAGGCTAATGATGAGACGCATCTGAAGAACGGAGCAGAGAAGTCTTCATCTGTTTGATCATGGCCTCCAGTCTCTGTGTTGTTTTGGTTTTAATTCAGAAGTTACATAATGTCTCTCACATCTCCACATTGATGTGGAAGCTGGAGACGTTTGTATGAGTTATGTTCATATTGATTCTGCGGGGCGCGATTTATGTTTCGGTGCCAATGCAGGAACTATACTGGTTAAAAAACTACATTACAATCATACCCTAACATATAGCCATGCCCAAATCTTAACTAAACTATACTGTATTTTTGCTAATAATTACATTGATCCTAATTTGGGTTCAATGAATGCACTCCTATCATCAGGCTACTGTTCTGTTATATATATAATATTGTCACTCCGTCACTGGTTTCCTAAAACCATTAGCTGTGGCTTTGGCCATCAGTGATGCTCAGTGTGGTCACACATTGTGATTAAGTGTGTGAATACGGTCTTGGCTGTTGACTTATGTTGTTTGAACGGTATTAACACGTGACGTCCCTTCGCACAGAAGGATGGAGTCGTTGTGGAGCTCGCTGAAGTTCGATGACAGATCATTACTGATAGCCAGCTGGTTGGGCTCAGAGTAGACAGCAGGACCGAAATCCAGTCAAATTTGTAGAGTTTACCTAGTCTTTACTCATAGCTCTTGAAAATAAACGTAACTGAGTGCGTTTGGCAGTGTTGTTTAGTGTAATGCCAGTGGTTGATGCTTTGGAAATTAGGTGAACACAGCACACAAGAAGTCTACTGGTTATTGCACAAGATATTCAGTTCCTACATGCTTTTACCCTGTTTATGCACAATATCTATCCTCAGTGGAGTTTGTTCTGCGTTCATAGCACTAAAAATCCATTTCAGAGCACGAGCCAGTATCGTCTGAGCATTATCTCATGAAGCCAAAACAGGGAAGGAGATGCTGCTGCTTTGTGTTTGAGCTGGTAATCTACATTGTTTTCCCATCTGAATGTTTGGTGAACAAGTCGCTGTAAATGGCAGATATATTCATTGCATCGTAACGGTATGAGACAGTTGTAGCTCCTGCATGTGCCAGTGAATATAGGTCAGTCAACATGATCTGAGAGCGTGATTAGGAAACAAGTCAAATCACATAATTCCTCTATCAGATAATAAGCCTAAAAATTCAGCAAATGCATCTCTGCTGCGCATGTAGGTGCACATGAGTGAGCACAGTAAATGATCTTATTTGACTGATCAGACGGGAACGCAAAAGCTCTGGCAGTCGAGGAACAATAAGCTCGTCTGCTTTAGCGAAACAGTATGTCGAATGCAGGAACCCATCCAGGCTTTTTAATTAGATTGAAAATGATCTTTTAATTCACCTGCATGAGGAAAGTATGGCAGGTGATGACGGCCAACAAGTTTTATACACAAAAATCTCTGTAATCTTTGCCAACGTTTGATAAAATGGAATATAGAATGATACCTTACTGGCAGTGATTTTAGGCTTCTTAAATGATATTCTCAGTCTAATCTTGAAAACATCAAGCAAAAACAGCAAACATTTGTTGGTTTTAGCCTCTGAAATGTGAGGATTTGTTGCTTTTCTCTGATTTATATCTCTATAAATAGATTATATCACTTTATTTTTCACTATTTTCTGATATTTTACAAACTAAACAATCAATTAGTCGAAGAAATTACTGACAAACACATTCATAAAGAAAAGTGACTCCAATTTAATCTTTCAGCTTTGACTTTGACAACTTTTTCTGGCTCTTGGATTGGCTGACAGTCAGCAGTTGCCTTTTCCAGACCTCACACTCGCCCTCTGGTTAAAACAACAATCCTGGATATCATTTTCATTATGTCCCAGATTCCTTTTCTTCTTTATGACAAGTACCAGAAATTCCACCTCCCAGATTAGCTCACTTGACATTTGACAGATCAGAATATATTTGAATATATTCAGCGCATGTGAAGCATGCGATTGTTTGTGTGTGTGTTTGTGGCCGTGCGTTATTTGTGCCCTGGCATCCATCAGGACCCAGCTGTGTTGGCGTCTCCTCCATCACAGGAAAGTTAGCTCTTTGTGAGGTAATTAAAGTGGAAGCATCTGTTCCAACTCTACACATCTCACACCTGAGCTGCTACTAACTCGACCAGCGACCGGCAGCCAAGCCGTCCTCTCTGCTGAGGCTGAGCATGCGTGAAGTCAATGGAGTGTCATCATATGGATATTCAGGATCAGACAGAGTCACTGCTGGTTTGATCTTGTCCTATGTGAGAATACAGGAGCTTAATGTTTTCCCTGTTTACGACCTACACTGCAGCCAGCCACCAGGGGGCGATCGAGACGTTTTGGCTTCACTTTCAGGGAGCGGTCATGTCGTCATCTTTACGGTCAACACAGCGGCTTTCATGTCTATTAACAAAAACTGACTAGTGTCAAGGAGAGTCGTAGACATTTATTGTACATTCAGTCCCTTTCTTCAAGTCAGTTCTGTCTCATCAGCTACCATATTCAGCCACTCCTTTCGCAGCCGGCTCAGTATCTTTTCATGTAATTGGCTGAAATGTTTTTCCTTTTCTTCCTCCTGACCTTGATATTTCCATGCAACAAGTAAACCTTCAGATGCTATTTGCACCAGGGGCTGTGAATCTATCTATTGGTGTCTTATATTTTCACATATTTAACCAGTTTTAAAGAATAATTGTAAAATGTGTTCCTTTAACAGACATGAAGAAAGAAGATTTAATGGAAGATAGCAACATCAATGTCTTCTCCGTTTCCTCAGGTCTCCGTCTCAGACAGATATTTATATTGAATGTGGAAGGGTCAGACCTTTGGAAAAATGCTGTATTTTTATTTTATTATTGCGATGACTCTGGGTCAACATTGCAATCCACTATAACGAGCTGAATACAAGAAGCAAGCTGTAAAACACAAGTTGTTTTTGGTGGAGAACTCCTTTAAAACAAAGACGTTGCTGCTCTAGAGGGCGACTTTGAGTTTAGATCAGTTTCTCGCACAGTCAAGTAACAAACTGTACCATCCAAGTAGCTTCCCTGGAGTTGGCGAACGCCAGCTGGTAAGCGCATGATGTCCAAACCCTGCACGCTGGGTTTTTTTTTTGTGTTGCGTGTCCAGATGAAGGTAGTGATGTAACAGTCCCTGGACTCCAAACAATCTTGTTCCACATGCAGAGAAAACTGTATCATAATAATTAGGTTTTTTTTTTCTGGCTATTCAGTTTACAGCACACACACACACACACACACACACACACACACACACACACACACAATTACAGTCAATTACATCTGCAGCAGAAAAGAACTCCACATGCCATTTCACTTCCAGTCGGAAAGCCGAGTTGATCACCTCCTACGTGGCTGCCAAACTTCCCTTAACTGGAGATTGAATAACTGTGGGGCCCCGGCCATAAACGCAAAGCCAAGTGTCAAAGCCACAGGTTGGCTCTAGCAAAGTGGGGGTGTGTGTGTGTGTGAGTGAGTGTGAGTGACAAAGTGTAACAGTATGCGTCTCCGTGTTTGAACAAGAACCCTGTCCTCCCTATCCTTTCCAATCTCACACACAGCAGTGGACCTATCACTGCGCAGGTTTACTCATCAACTCACCCGTAGAGCCCCTCGATTTGAAGGCATGCTACATTAGTTCTGGTAGCTGAAAGTATACGAGGAGCTGCGGGGGGGGCTGTTGTGGCAGCCTACTATATGGAGCAATTTGTAAGGACGCAGCAATACATTGTTTTAGTCACTTCCTCTGGATATTTACAAGACTCTTGTTCAAATTAAACATGCGTTTTTCGTAGTTTACAGCATGCGATGTCCGCTGTGTGCATAGCTGCTGTGGTCACTCCCTCCTGGGGTGCACAAAAGAAAAAGAAAAAAACACCTTAAAATGGTGAAAAGATCCTGTGCAACTGTCTAGACAAACAATCAGAGAGAACTCAGCTAGAAGCTGTCACTGGCTGCTAAATGCTAAAAAGAAGCTCCACATTTCAGCGCATGTAAGTGTTGGATCGGACTCTGAACTGGCAAATACCGACATCCCTAATCATTTGTGTTCCTCCCTGTAGCACAGCTCTACCCTTTCATTGCAGCTGCAGCAAATTTGTTATGCCACTCAGTGGTGGTGAGGGGGGGGGGGGGGGGGGGTGGCGTCGGTTTTCCCCTCTATTGGAATAAATCATTCAGTCACATGAACCCTTGACGCATGTCCAGCGCTCATGAACTTGGCTGTACCTGTTGCACCTACTGTTCCCTTCCCCCTTCTTTTAGCTTTCATTAAAACACCTGTCATCACGCCGCGAGGAGCTTGATGCTTCTGCCCTTTGATATCCACCACGGAGGAAATTCAAAGGACGCCTGGACACCCTCTCACCCTTTCTCGCATGACACGGCGGCATCGTCGGTGCTGCATTCAGGCTCCCCGACGTCTGAGAAAAGGCTTAATGTGCTCCTTCCATCTGTCGTCTGATCAGAAATCAGAGGCCAGCTCTGTTCAAGCTGCTGCTTGTCCTTGGACAGACTTTTTAAATGATAAAGAGGCAAGAAAGAAGAAGAAGAAGAAAAAAGAAAAAGATTTGAAGTTCCATCAGCCATCATTACCAAAGTCCCCTGTGAATAGAGTCCAATCCTTGTGTTTGTGTGTGCACCTGTTTGTGTGCAGTTTCAGCACAAGTCACTGTACTCTCAAAAGGCTCATTAATTATAGTTGGAGTCATTATGGAGATAAGTGTGAGCCTGACTATTGGTGCTGACGATAAGAAGAAGAATTACCTGTTTTGGTGCTTCTGCTTTCTAATCAGCTGCCCATTAGAGATATCAAGGGACTTCTATTATCGCGCCTGTGTTCTCCCATGTCTCTTTTTCTTTTTCTGTTTTTTTTCTTTCTCCATCGTTCATCCTCCCCACCAGTCTGTGTCTGTGTGACTGTGAATGTGTGTTTCCCATCATAATCCACTGCCCATCATAATAAGCTAATAATCGTGCAATCTGGAGCACTTTTGTTCATCGTTTTATGCTCGTGAGGACATTCCTTCCACATACGGATCTAAATACAAGAATGCACGCACTGCTGCAGCCTCACGCTGATGCACACATGCCAGAACACAATCTGCAGGACTGCATTTTCAGCCGGAGCTGGGCGATTGGAGAGATACATCTGGGCCTGGTGAAATTCCCTCGCTAATGTCTTGCTGATTCTGAATTATGTTGATCTTCAGGATATTTAAAATGTAGCCTAGTGTGAGAGTAAGTAAATACAGTGACAAAAATAATACTATTTAGAGCCAAAACACAGCTGACATTTCCCTGAGCCTTCCTCGGGTGCGCTGTTATTTTCTGCTGCTGAACTGTCTCCTCATAGTTGTTTGTGTCTTTCTCGACTTAACTTCAAAGTGTAAGCGTGTGTCCCTCTGTCCTATAGGAATCCGTGACGTATGTGAGGATCTACAGTATTTCCCAGTTTTGAGCAATTAAATGAGAATATGTAATACCTCCTTCGGGGTGGACTTCGCCTTTCAGCGACTTCTGGAAAGTTTTGGAGAGAAATGCACCTCTGGACTGTTGTGCTGGTGAATATAGGTCAGGCAACGTGTGTTCATGTGCGTCGCTGTGTTGGGTTCTGCTGTGGTTTGACTCCCGTTCTGTGCTGATGTAAATGCTGATTGACTTGTTTCTGATGTCCCCAGCATATGGCTAATAAAGGTTTCAGTACGGCAGAGCCACAGGAGCCCCGAGCTGCCAGGATCAAAGTGACAGCCTCAAACAGGCCTTTGTGTTCTTCAGCCATTAGGGCATAGCAACGCCAGCACCTGGTGTGAGTTATATGAATACCATTAGCTCAGTTTATTTGTTTTTGTGTGTGTGGGTGGATAAAGTCAGCTGATGCAGACCCTTTATGAATGTAATCTTTTTTTATTTTGGTCATTATTTCCATCTGATAGGTTCACATCATGCTCACAGACACGTTGCTTAGATCTGGGGTCGACTTTACTGGGTCTAACAGGAACAAAAGTAACAACCAGAGAGGATGCAAACAGACCAGCAGTGTATTATATGTATGTGCAAGAGATAATGAAGGCAAACATTAAAATATATCCAGTGTGTCAGCGTTCATTTTGTAGATCAACTTATTGGCTCAACTTTGATCCGTCAAACCGACGTCGGTGTTTCTCATCAGTGTTGAGGGGCTGTAATTTACTTCTCATCATTACAGTAAGTAATAAGTGGTTTAAATAATATAGTTAAACTGGTGGTTTGGGGGTTCATGTGAGCGCTTGTGTTTCTGCCCGTTGGGTTTGGCTGTAGCTGATGTCACCACATCGTCAGGTCTCAGATTTTAAAGTCGGAATGATTATATCAGCAATCAGTCATTTTAAGACTTCTCAGATGTGAGAGTTTGTCGTAAGTTACAGTAAACTATCTAGCAAAACAAGCAATGTGAAGATGTCACTATAGGACATTATGATGGGCATTTCTTACGGTTTTCTGACGTAGTACGATGAATTGATTTAATCCAGAAAACAATCAGCAGGTGGAATATGAAGCTGCAGCCTCATGCGAAGAAAACAAACGAGATATAAAGTGTTAGTTAGCCGTATCCCCCCTGTTTCCAGTGCTATGCTAAGCTAACTGGCTGCTGGCTGTAGCCTTGTATTTACCGGACGGGTGATGAGGCGTGGTATCGATCGCGTAATCCCAAAATGATCAAATGGATTAAATCTTTATGAACGTCGGTCAAATCCAGGCATCTACACATCTCTTGCATATGAAATACCAGTGTTGCCATTGTGTGTGTGTGTGTGTGTGTGTGTGTGTGTGTGTTTGTGTGGAAGACAGCTGGGAGTCCACAGCTGTAAACCCGGACCTTTGCGCCGCTGTCGCCCGCCACCGCAGATACAATCGATTAGCGTCGGCAGGCCATTGTCTGAAAAGTCACTGCCGTCCTCTGATAGACAGACACACAGCGCGGCGAACTTCACAAAAACACACTCAAATGTCAGGGGTTCAACCTTTGTGCGAGTGTGTGTGTGTGTGTGTGTGTGTGTGTGTGTACATGTTTGTGTCGGGACGTAGGAATCAAGCAGCCGATGGCGGCGTGTGAAGCAGGGCGGCGGCCTTAACGCTGCGAGAAAACAAGTTATGACTGGCAGAGTGATTGAAATGGGTCTGAATGGGAAGTGTTGTGGTTTGATAGCGTGTGTCTCCAGTGTGTGGTACCTGTCACTAATCCATCACACCTATTGATCCTCGGAGAGTGAAAGAGCAGGTGGACACAGGAGGCAGAGAGACACTGAGTAACAGTAAGAGTAAGGGAGGGGGAACTCACTCACTCACTTTCTCTCTGTCTGTCTCACACACACACACACACACACACACACACACACACACACACACACAGGTCTTGCTGTCCTGTTCAGAGGTGTCTTTGTATGCCATTCATCTGTCTACACCCATCGATCCTCAGCTGAAATATACGACTGTTTATTCACATTCAAGCCACAACAGCAGCCGGCTGAGAGACATATTGATTGTGCATGGCTGTGAGTATCTGTGTGTGTGTGTGTGTGTGTGTGTGTGTGTGTGTGTGCGTGTGCGGGTGTGTGTGGGTGGGTGGATGTTAGGAGGGGCAGGAAACTGTGTGCTCTGGTACGAACAGAGACCGAGCTCTGATGTGTGCAGATGTAGTAACAGAATAAGGAGAATATTTAATGCTATTTTCAGTTGCTTTGATTTCATTTAACGCAGTATTTGTACTTCATGTTGGCGTCACCATTTCTGCTCGCTGGGTGACGTCCCAAGCTGATCTGCAGGTTCAGTTTCATCACGGGCGTGTTTTAAGTCTGGTTTTGCTATTTTAAAGCTGATCCATCTCCGATCCCTTTCTTTATCGTAAGCCATGGCGCTCCAGGTGTGCTAGCTGTCAGAAATACCACACTGCGCTTCATTAAACCAGTGGTACTTGTATTTCTAAATAACACCCAACAAAAGTTAACAAGCAGGCAGAGCTGCTTTGGGTTTTGTCTCTACTGCAGCAAAATTGTGCAGGTTGATGTTGAAAATTTCATTTGAATTTTAGAATTTTGTTGATCCTGGGAATATAGAGAGGCGGTCCAAATACTGCCTGAACCTTCCTAACATAACCGTTAATATCACTGAGCGGGACATTTTACAGAGAAAAATAAAATGTCAGTGCTCTCTGGTGGACAAACAATTCAGCTCCAAAGTTAGCTAAAACATGTCTTTAGCTTTTCTGCAGCAATATTTTTAAAAAAGTAAATAATGGATCCCAGCTTTTGTGTCGGCCTCCTTTAGTCGGCGCGTGCGCTGTTCAGCTGTGATGTAGGAATACAAATAGTAGGTTGGACTCAGTGTTAGAGGACTGGCTTGTTATATTAGAGGCAAAACAACCCTGATCACGACATCCCTTGTTTAAAAAGCTGGGAACCCATCGTCACAGAAAAGGGAGGAAGTCGGGCCCCTCAGAGAAAGATGGGGAAGTCCGAAGCTTGGCTTGACCACGGGATGTACGGAAAGACAAAGAGAGGTCGGCTGTAGCAGGTGGAGGTAAAGCCGGGCCAGAGATCAGTAGGGTGATAGACGCCCGCTGTGTTGGGGTGAGACACCCACCATCTCTCTATCTCTGTCTCTCCTCACCTTCACCTCCCCTCTCTCCACCCCCGCCCCCCTCTCTCCCCTGTGGGTCTTTTGTAAGGTTATTTCCGGCTTGGCGGAGCCCCTTGTTTCAGCATGTTGACCTTTAAAAGTGAGTGATGGCGGTTCTTATTGTCTGTAAGGCAATAACTGTCTGGACACAGGTAATCTTCACTATGCTCGTGTCAAATCGAGTTTCCTGCACGAGGCCCGAACGGCTTCGCAGCACCCACAGAATCAACAGTACACACACACACACACCAGGTCATACAGTTGAAACACACAAGCACACACTCCTAAACAATAAAAGTGCATTTTCAACACACACACACACGCTAGAGAGCTCCACTCCATAACTATCAGAAGCACTCAAAGGCAGCCGGGAACCGCACGGTGTAAAGGTCAGAAATCTCAGCACCTGGATGGAAAGGTTAAAGGCACAGCTCGAAATAACCCTCCCAGTCCGGGGCATGAGTGCAACTGCCGTCATCACAGTCCCATGATTCATCCCATGTGATGTCCTCGCCCCCATTGTTCATGTCACATGACTCTAAAACCCCCTTTGTACCTCGCATTGCTGTCGTCTGGTGCGATCCGATGAGGATGGAAACAAATAGATTGAATCAAACAGGTGGCGGGCAGCTCGGATTGTAACGTCCCCGCTTCAGCGTGGGGAACAAGCGAGACGAGGTGTTCACTGGCAGTTTTAAAGCATGTAAATATGACAAGTGAAAGTGGTGCACCTGGCAGTCTGCTTTGGAGAGGGAAGGGGAAATCCAATTTCACTACATGTGCTGGAGACGCATTAAGTTGTCATGTTTAAACGTAATCCAGCTACATCAGAGCTATTAGATGATACAAGATGTTTGCTTATGCCTGATGGAAAAGGTCTCGGGGCTTATTTGTGTCACAGTTTATTTATTTATTTTGTTTGTTCTTACATGAAGTCTTTAGTTTGGTTGATTTGGGTTGTCTGTGGCTTTAAATCTCTGGTTAACCAACCAACCTCGCAGTATAGTTACTAAACTGAAACTAATGCAGCAATAAAAAGTGTATTGACAGTTTTGCTCATCGATTTAATCGTTTAGCAAGTCATCAGGCAAGCAGCAGCACCGGGGTCCAAGTCCCGGAGTCTTAGAATCTGCTGCTTTCTTGTTTGATATCATTGTAAAATTAATATCTTGCATTAATATCAAGCAACTTAAAGGTCAATTTTGACTCTGGAAAATTGCGATTCAATATTTTCAGACATTTAATAGATTGATTTAACCAGAAAAAAAAAAGGTAATCATAGAAAGCTCCAGAGCACCGCGCTAACCGAAGTTACAGGGACTGCAGTCTGATATGTTTTAATGTTTAAGACATAGTTTTCTTCCACCAAAGATAAAACATATAGGTGTGATCAGGCTCAACCGATTTGACTTTTTAATTCAAACCCCTTTTGGACAACATTTGCCTCGGTGGAAACAAACCTCTCGTACCGTCGGTGTTACCGTCTCGCTGAAGGTTCACCCTCTTCTTCTCCCTCTCTGTATTTATGTCTTCTTCCCCCTCCTGCCGGTGTATCTCTGTTAATCTCGCTGTTGAACTTATTTCACAGTCGGGTCTCCGACATGTCAACCTGACTGAGGAAGGAGAACGAACGTGGCACCCGCTACGGAGAATCTGCAGAATCTCCGCTCTGACAAAACAATCTATACACACTCACATCACCTTTCATTTACCTCGAGGCGTCAACTCTCACAGTGTGTTGAATTGCTGTGCCTGTTCTGATCAGTTCTGCTGACTAGATGACTGCTGGGCGGGTGGCGTGCTGCAGACAGTTCAAGGCAATTTAATGGGTTAGCAAATGTGCTGTAGTTTTGATAGTTGTGATGTGATGCCTAATGTCTTACACAGACCAAAATGTATTCAACTTATATCCAATGTATTTTTCTGTATACGTTTAATGTGAAATAGCAGCTTCAGTGGGAGTTCAGGAGCCATGTGTTGATGATGCTGCTGTCTGTTTGTTGACCATCGTGTCCACCATGCTGATCTGCTTTCAAACGTCTTTCTTTGCATGCTGCTTTTGTTAATTGTTTACGTGCAACTGTTCACCTTTGTTGCCAAGAGGTGAGAGGGGCGTCCCCCGCCTGCTTTTCTAGACTCCAGACATTTACAAGCATTAAACCTTCATTATGGATTAATTACATTAATAATTATTGACCCTGTTTTCATTTAGCAGTGCCCTGGGAACAGTTTTTATGACGGAGCATCGTCAAGATGCGTTTTTGTTGCAAGCATTGTGGAGCTCTGTCAGCATAACTGGTGTGTGAGCTCACGTATTGGTCTCAAAGAATTTAACAAATAATCTGCATCTGTGATACTCTTGGAGGAAAAAATTATTGTGTTACTTTAAGTTGCACTTGAATCTTTGCTCGTACATCGGTGAGGGTTCTTGTCTCTCCCGTTTTCTTGCTAACAACACAATGAAGGCCCCGATGGTGTCCTCATCACATGAATTTTCATTTGAGTTTACACCCTTGATTAGTACTAATATTGATTTCTGTGACAGTACAGAACTGATTATAATGTATAACTGACCGTAACACCATTTTTTAAAGAACTTAATATTTACATAAGACATTAAAGTAGTACATTTTGGTTGTTGTACTTGCTTAGCCGCACTGAATAATACGGCAGCATTCAAAGTTAAACAAAGTCCAAGCTTCACCTTGGATCAGAGAGCCCAAAGAGACCGTGTAGAGAAGCAGAAAACAAAAGCAAGGCCACCAGACTGCAAATATCTTACAAAACTGGGACCGAGCTAATGATGAAACATCGGAAAGCAGTTAAAAAGGCAGCAGCTCTCAGTGACGGCGATGAGGTCTGTGGAGAAGAACACATGGAGATGAGATCATTTAGCTGCAGACTGAGAACTAACCAGACAATGATTGACGTTCATCCTCCGGTCAGTAAACTCACTTTGTTTGAACTGGGGGGTCTTTTATCTTTCATCTCTTCATACATTTTTACTAAAATGTCGTATAACCACAACTCCTGCATCTTTACACTTATTATCAGTGCATTTTAGAACACATGTCAAGTTTTTTATGGATGACTTTTTACACCCAAGGTAGATGTAGATTTGGTAAAATGTGGGAACTTTTAAATTCTATACGCCTGAGCATAGCCTGAGATGCTTCAAGGCTGCAAAGGAACAGTCCAAGGGATTCGTGTTTGCTGCTTCTCCTCAATAGTGACTGAAATAAAAGACTCGGGGTATTTCAAAGCATCACTGAATAACACAGTGTATACCAGTTCTGTTGCTTTTTATGCAAAACTGAACTTTTATAGATTTATTCAAGATCTAAGCCTCAGCAACGATCTTAAGTAATGATTCAGACTGACTTCTTATGCAAAAATTTCCCAGAAAGATGCTTTTGGCTCGTGAATGAAACAACAAAAGCATTTGGGATGACACATGATGAAAAATGCAGTTAGAAATGAGTTCAAGAGTGCATTGAGGATTAGTGCGTAATGTTGTTAGCACAGTTCATTTAGCAGTGATATATTTGGAGAAGAAAGCTACACCTTAAAGAGCCGCTGAGGTACTGATCTTTCTGTCTTTGACTTTTGTGTCTTCCTCCCAGTTCCTTTTATTACCCGCCTGCTCCCCTGTCACACCGTCTTTTACTCTCCGCTTCATAAAGGAAAGTCTCTGTTTTGCCTGACTCCAACTTCTTCATTCTTTTTTTTTTTTTTTTTTTCAACCTCTTGTCTCTGATCAAGCTCCTTTCATCTTTGGCCCTTTCGGCGAAATGCACGCTCTGTGGTAGACGCAGCGTTTGCATGCACACATGTATACGCACACATATTCAGAAAAGGTCATGGATTGGGCCAGAGCCATCACACACCTCAGCACAGATCTGTCTGATTGGCTGTATTCACACAAGATGCCCCGCTGCCCCTGAAATAACCTCAGGCTGGTGTTTTTAAAGAGTGCCGAATTCTGCACAGAGGAATAGTTTTCAACTGACATCGTACTGATAGTCAGTATGTACGGCTGGGTTTGGGAGCATTTTATCATCTTATCTTCTTATCAAATCCAAAGCTATTGAGCACCTTATCGAATTCATCTGGGTTTAGGATTCAACAATTTTAAAGCCCCTACATCCAAGATTCGTCTCCTAGTGGTGGTGTCAAAAAAAGCCCTTACTGCTGACAAGGAGCCCAGTTTTCATTTTCTGTTTTTTCTACAAACAAATGCCATGAAGGAATTTGAAAGATGTAATTTCATAGAACTTCCTTGGCCACTTGGGGGCAGTAGAAACAAGCTGTGGACGACACTGACATATTACCACCTTTTTATGTGAATATGAAATTATTAGCAAAGAGCTTCTCTATTTGCTGGATGTGAAAATTGGAAACATTACAAAAAATATCTTTCCCTTTAGCTGCTAAATGCTCCATTAAACAGCTGCCGTTATAAAGCTCTGCAGAGCTGAAGGGAACTACAGTGTTTTATCAACCAGATCCAAATCTGGAGCCATCATCAGAACCCGAACTCATCAGCATCTGTAGATTTTTATCGTTTTGAAGACAGAAATCATTGTATTCACCCCAGTGTTTGTTGTTCTAGTCTGCATGAAAGAGCCTCTGAAACGCTCCATGACAGCAAAGTTGTGAGGAACCTGATCTGAATCAGTCGTAGTGCTCAATTAATGTGTAACATATTGTAAGGACAACAGTGATCACGCTAAAGACCGCTGCTGCTTTATGTTTGGCTCCGGCTGCTGAAGGTTTAAACCACAGGACTCTGCACACTCTTTCCTTTTCACAGCAAATAAAGCACAAAGCGAGATGCATTTTTACCCCCCCCACCACCACCACCACCCTACCCTCTGAGTGATGCCTCGCCTGCCTGCTCAGCCAACAAAGTGAGGCCTTTGCACGATAAAGTTCAAAGCAGGATTATTAAATTAGAGAAAGACAGAGAGACAGAAAGAAACTGACACAGACATCAAACAGAAAGAAAAGGCCTTGTGAGGGGGAGGACTCAGCGGAGTGGAAGTGGTGCCAACTTCTGAATCGGCGCTCTAAAGAAAACAGTCCCCATTTCCTTGCCCACACACACAAACACCCCCCCCCCCCCACCCCCCCCACACCTTTGTGATGTATCTGCCATGATGAAAAAAGAAGACACAGCGATGCTTTTTAATCTTCTGTGACTGTTGGCATTATATAAGTCTGTGTCTTTGCGGCCTCTGCATGGCCTTGCAATAACTGGGCTTGTCTGAGACGAGCCTGTTCTTTGTTTTTGAGGAAAGGAGCGACAGCCAGAGACACAGACAGCCAGAGAAAACAAGCAACAAGTAGCCTGATGGCTTCAAAAGGTGGATTTTTAGGGAGAAACATCTAAGTTCTTGGAGCGGTCGGCCATTACGTCCACTTTAGTCAGTGTGTAATGAGAGAAGTAAGAGTCTATTTATCATGCATCCATTTAGCTCTGTCTTTGATTAGAGGGACCTGATGGAAATGGGATTTACTCAGCACACATTAAAGCATAGGTAAGCACAGACCATTAGGCCTACAGGCCTCTTAACACAGCTCAACTTAGTCCCCTAACAAATTGAGCACAAATGTGTCATTAGCTGTGATGCAGATTTAAAGAAGCAGTTAAATCAAATAGCGCCTAAATGAATGGGCTTCATTCCGATCTGGCACTTAAAGCTCAGATTAGATCATATCACGAGGAGAAGATTCATATGCAGATGAGACAAAACTGCAGGCTTTTACTAAATTAACATGCAACGTCTGAGCAAATCTGCAGCATTCATGGTCATTGTCAGCTGTGACCTATTGCTGGAAGATGCCGAGCTATAAATAGCCTTCAGAGGCAGGTTTCTAAATGGAGACCTCACATCTCCTTGACAGCCCTGAACCAAACATGAGACATCTAGCACACGGTTTTTGTGCTGGCTTGATCTAATGCTAACTGATGTGGATCATAGTGTCTGTCACGATCCGTATCTCCTCTCGGAGTTTAAAGAGGCAGGCGAGCAGGCTTCCACTGAGAAACTCCGCTCCAAGCATGGGGCCTCTTCCTCCAAACTAAACCACTGGGAGCGAGAGAGTAGTATGTTTCGTTTGAAGGCAAAAAATAGCCGGTGACATCTACTGGCTCCTTTTGAAGTGAATTGCACGCCGTTGCGTAGCTTTGGAGTAAATCTTGGGAGACTCCTCCTCATTCTTTCGCTTCATCCTCGTTCCGCATACAAAAATATATTCTGGGTGTATTCGGAGTGAGTGATGTGTATGTTGGTGCATGATCTATATATGACGAAAGTTTCAGAAGTAAAGCTTTTATTGTAACAAGCATGTACAGTGTCAGAGCATCCATGCAAACGGGAGACAAGTAAAGAATCCGGGGTTAACACGTCATCTGTAGACTTGTGCCATGTCTTCCACCAACCACTAGGGGGCAGATGGAGGAATTGGGAAAAGAGAGTGGAGAAAGACATGGCTGTAGTGTTGGTAATATCATCATATAAAGGGTTGTAAAGAGAGTAATTCAAGCCTACAATTCCCAGAAGTCAGTGCGATGCATGTTGGTTATTATGTCATGCAAACACATTTTAGATAATGTTAACTCTAGCAATAGCTATAACAGTCATATAGAGGTACCACAAAAAGTAAAAGTGGCAATTACAATATTTGTTCCGCCTGACAGTTCAACAGTTCAGTTTCCCAGTTTGGAAGTCCACAGACTTTAACACTAAGCCCCTGCTGCCATCTTGAGCCATTTACATGCAAAATGTCCTTGTGTGGCTTTTAACTCAGTAACAGCAAGGTTAAGTGATGGCTGTCAAGGACAGTTTCTGAAGTGTTACCTAATGCACGTCTGATCTCGGGGTCTGACAGAGGCCTAATGGTGCTGCTGGTGAAGTTACCAAGGTCTGGTTGCCCTGCTTTGTCATTGGCTTGATTTGATTGCTCTCCACTTATATAAGCAGGAGTACAGCCAAATTCACACGGTAAATGTAAGTGCTTGCAGTAATACGCTGGGATCTGGATTCATTTGAACAGAGCTTTTACCTGGAGGAGCTTGCAGAAAGAAAGAATCAAAGGATATGATTGCTGGAGGATGGAGGCATTATCTAAATGAGTCATCACCTTTTAGCTTTAGCGAGGAAAAGAAAGGGGGGGGGGGGGGGGGGGGGGCATAGAGAGAAAACTCCAAGGTTCGAAACTTTGCTCAGTTTTTGTAGTTGGAGTTTGACTCTGTGTCCTGCAAAACTCTGCTGCATTTAAAAAAAAGAAGAATAAAAGGTAGATGAGGACAGGAGGCATGTGTTTGCCCATTTGTGTTTAATGGGAGAGGGGGAGCAGGGGACCAGTCCAATGAGGACGCTTAATGTCAGCTGCACGTTTGTGTCCAGTTGAGAAGGCACAGCCGGCACAAAGGCCAAACAGGGATGTGTCTTTCCAACCACAGTGGATCGCAGCTACCTGCCACGAGGAGTCTTTACTCTGCACACAGACGAGAGCTGGAATCCAGATGGCAGCTAGTGAGCATGGAAGGACTTGACTGCTGCCTCTGAAGAAATAGAAATCCTCACGTATTCCCAGTGTGTGTTTTTGCCGTGCAAATAGTGTCACTTTTATATGCTGAGGCTGTGAGACATCCAAGGCAAGCTTAATTTGTAAAGAACGTCCTCCTTTAAAGAAACTAGAGGTCTTAATGGCTCAAATATTTGGACTTGATCTGAAACAGGCCTGTGGAAGACGTACCTGAACCTGATGTACCTGAAGAAAGTCAGAACTTATCCGAAACACATCCATGTATAATAATAAGAAAATCTAAAATCAGTCACAGTTTTCCTTGTGCAGTGATGATGAGGAACCACATCAAAGCTCACGAGTCCACTTGTAACCAAAATCTATTTGCGTGGCGTGACACCATTTGGCCTGTGTAAAAAAGAATTGAGATGAATTTTTGATTTAGATGAACTGACCCTTTAACTCTACAGCAAATACTGTAGATCAAAACAGGGATTCAGCTGGAGATGATTAAAACTGCAGAAGAAGAAGCCCGTTTGACCTCGTCCATTAGTCTGGCAGCGAAGGAGAGACGCAGAGAGACCACCTTCCTCTGTCGGGAAGTCCATAACAAGCAGAAATGAGTATCCTAGGGCTTTCAGCCTCCACATACCCCCCCCATCCTCCCACCCCCTTCCTGCCCCGCCTCCACCCCACCTCCACCCTCCCATGCTCCCCTCTGTGTGTCTGTTAATGGATATTTAAAGGGTATGTCAGAGATCAGGAATAAAGTGTGTTGAGAGGTCAGACTAGACATGCATTATTCTCACCCCCAACCCCCCCGAAGGAAACACAGAATGAAAGATGCATTAAACACATCTTTCTCAAAGCCGAAGCCCCTCCACCACCACCACCATCACCCTTATTCGATACACTCCACTCCTCTGCTCCACCACCACCACCACCACCTCTAATATCTTATGGAATTAAAGCGGTGACAGGTTATCATAATCCAATTTCAGAGACAATCGCGCCGAGCACCTCGCAGCGCACCGAGAAACCCGGATAGGAATTGAATATGCACTCGGCGGATTAAATTACGCAGGGAGAAATAATTATGGCCTACATTGGGAAATATCTTTTTGTGTTATTGTGAGTGCCGTACTGTATTGTGTACAGTGCTCACTCCGGTGCACTCTACAAGATATCCAATCCTGGGTTGTCAACAGCGAGAGGCTGAGGTGGGAGGCGGCGGTGGCAGCAGCGGTGGCGGCGGGTGATGGTTGTTATTGTGTTATTGTACACTCTGTCTCATAGCGCAATATCTGTTCTCAAAATAATGTCACCCTCTAATGAAGTAAGGCTCCTTTTATTATTTATCATTTCCTGCCACAGCCAAGAACTGCGCTGTGCCGTATGCCTCGGAGATGTTTTTAAAAAGGCCTCTTTAAATGAACACATTTGAATTGTAATGTGATTTTTTTTTTTTTCTTCAACAAGGAAGAAATAATGTATTTTCTCTGAGGCTGCTGTTTGGTTTCAAGAGTTGTGTGGCGTAGTGACTTGAAGATGTCGCGTTCAGGATCCTCCGTCAGTTTTGGGATGACGGACTTTTACTCCTTGAACGCAGCCGGAGTTTATGTTTTTAATATTCCTTTTATTTTTAAAATCCGATTTCAGACCGGAGAAATTAGTCTGTGGAATAGTTTGCCTCAGCAGTTGGAAAGAAAATGCAGTTGAAGATCATTGCTCGTGCTGTTCTTCGTGTCACATATCAATTACCCTTCTTTCAAACTAAATGGCACTTTGGCCATATAACAAGGTGGTTTCTTGAGATACTTGCAGGCACTTACTATATATTCAAGGACTCATTTGACTCATGGAAATGAAATGAATGCAATGAAGTGAAGACCTTAAAAGCAGGAAAGTGGTAACCATGTCAACTGTTGGATGTTTGCTTGAGATGTGTCTTAAATACAGATGAAGTGTTGTACTTTAAGTATTTACCTCTGCTGAAAGGGTTTTGGTGAAAGGTTGGACCATTTCAGAGTAAATGCAGTGTATTTAAACGTGATGTGCTCTTTATCTAGCATGCTTTCCTTATCCTTCTGTAACATACAGTTAACCCATCAAAGTCATTAATGCCGTTTTACTCCCTCGTGAAGGTGTCAGTGCTCTTTTAACCTCAGGAAGACATACAGTTCAAGTTGAAACAAAAATTGTAATTCTGAGGAAGTCTGGGGTGTGAAAGTGGTCTGTAGGAGAGCCAAAGAGGTAAAAGAGGGGACTGGAGGTGGAGGTGAGAAGGATAGTGATGGGTGTAGCAGAGAGATGTGTTGACAAAGGACAACTGAATAACGGGAAGAAAGAGTGATGAAGGTATGAAGACGGGTCCCGCTCTGCATCCCTGCTGCTGATTCTTCTATCAGCTGTGCACCCTGGAGACTTCGCCCTCCACCTCCATCCATCATACGCCGCACATATGACACATTGTGAGTACACAGATACGGCCATGCATCACTGCATGGGCCAGAGGGGCGAGGGGCTCCATGCGTTGGTCTCTGGAAGAAGGGGAGACGTCTTGTATGCCATCACTCACAGGAGGGGAGGCGTGAATGCAGATCCGACGTTAGTACTCGCCAAATGCAAGCAAACATCTATGTTGGTGAAAACAATAACTGTCCGGTTGCTGAAATAAGCCTACTTCACAACAAACTCCATCATTACAACACATTTGAAACCGTTTCCAGGGTGTGATGCACACGGTTCAATTTAACCTAGCTTTAGCCTTTAGCTTATCATTAGCCTGCCGGTGCAAATAATCTGACGAAATCCGCCCAGTAAATTGTGAAACAGGTGTTATATTTGCCGCAGGTACTCGTCAAAGGGACCTGCTTGTTTGTTTGTGTTCATCGTTTTGTGGCCAGTTTAAAAATACTTTGGCTGGTAGATTTTTTTTCTCAGTTTACCAGCCATTGGCAGGTGGACCAAAAAGTTAATTTTGGACCCTGCATGAGTGCATGGAAGCCATTTGTTCTGGCTGAATAAATAGAAAAATACGGTCAGCAGCCTGGATCGCTTTCGAACCTGTTTCCTTTGCTGCCTGCATTTTTTTATGTGCAGCCAATTACAGTTCAGCTAATACTGGTCAATACTTAACTGTTGTGCTACGCCTTGATTGGATGCGTGAACTTTCCTAAATGAGGAGGTCTCTTCCTGTTTTCTACAATTTGTTGCTCCCGCCCGGTGTACCAGTATCCCTTTCATTTTATTGATGTGTTTGTCGATCACTGTCATCTAATTATTTCCCTGCTCTGTGTCTCTTGCTCCTCTCTCGGCTGCAGAAGGCGTCTCTTTGATTGCCAGAGCTACACTCTGCTCGCCGGAGATAATACCCCTCCGAGTTGAACCAAATTGTTGCTCTTTGGTTAGTCCACACTTAAATATTTTAGGGGACAGGGCTTTGAAATCGGCACAAAGGGACAAATCTGGGAATTTAAATGATGGGAACATGAATAAAGATTTGTAGCTTTGCAGCTTTCATCTGAGCGCCGCGTGCCGATCGCTGTCCGGCCAAGAGGGAAGGAAAAAATGACCATCATAAATACGGTTTTGATTTTCTAACCAGGCGAAACAACAAAGTTACACCGAGAACATTAGCCGCATTGATCCCGTCTGGTCGATGGAATAAAGCAGGCAGTGACCTTTCCCTCATTTGGAGGCATAAAATTCCTTGTTGAAAGTCTCAGAGGGCACCCGCTGAAAGCATTAACACAAATTACCAGCCGCCATTAAAGGCCTGCATCAATTCCACCCTGCGCCATCATTACCAAACGGCCGATAAAATGCTGGAAAGCCATCGTCCTGTGCTCCGAGGAACACGTGCAGATGCTAACGCACACTCAGCCCTGGAGACCGCTGCGAAGCCTATTACACACAGTCTGATTTACAGCCGAGCTGCCTGTAGCCAGGACCATCAAGCTACCGGCGCACCAACCTGCCGTGACAGTGCAACTAATTGAGCCCAGATATATCTGTCCCCACCAACCGGGCCTTGAAGGGGTGATAACACGCCTACCTGAACAACGCTGCCCGTACATATTTTACAGCACAAGGGGGAAAAAAATACAACAACAGGGAACATGCACCTCTTAGCTTCACAAATGGATGTTCTTCCCTTTGTATCTCTGTGAGATACAGCCGGTAATGTTTTACTATAGTTATAGTTAGTTATAGTTTTATAATATAAAACTCCTGGTAAAAATCTGAACTTGTTTTTTTACTTATATCTTATTTACAAACGACTCTGGTCAGCATCCAAAGCACAACAGCGTTTGTGTGTGTGTGTGTGTGTGTGTGTGTGGATGTAAATCCTGGTTGAAACTAACCAGTTAAAGTTAAAGATCTGCTTCTTGTCTAGAAACGGGAAATTGTTAAAAGCTGTAACTAATGACAGAATATATAGGTCAACATGATTTAAACATGAAACCTTGATTTTAATGCATCAAACTTTATCAGCAACACTGACCCTCTGTGTGTTTTGTCAAACTTATTATCATGGAAATATTCAGCAGCACAGACCCCTAGCATAACTAATCAATCTACTTTATAATAATGGAATATTCAATAAAGTAGACACTCGTCAGTGTTACGCGTCCACCTACACACGGACCTAACACCCACGTCTGCTGGATGTTGTTGCTCGGCTCTGAGCTTCCAACTGACTCCAAATCAATGTCAATAAATTAGGTCTATTCTGAGTGGATAATAAAGAGTCTGACACCTTATGTGTGCTCTGATAAATCTCTAATCTCATTAGAATTACAACACTATTCTGCCAAAGACTACTGAGTGAAACGAGAGCTCCTATAAAAACCGCACCAGGTTGGACTTTTAAAGGATATTAAACATTCATTACATACATTACACACACATTCACCCCCCCCCCCCCCCTCAGGATGAACTGTCCCCTAACTTTTCATCTAGCGCCACCCTCAGGTTGAACTTTCAATCTACCTGCAAAACCAATGACACTCCCATCAGCCTCAGCTGTTCTTTGTGTTTACTGTTGATTAACACATGTTAGCATGCTAACACGCTAAGCTAAGATGACACAGGGCCCCTAACCTGGCTGTAGACTCTTGTTTTGTCATTTCTGTTCATTTAAACAAAAGATCTCACACACACACATACTATCCAGTACACCGTGAACCAGAACAGGCAACTGTCAAGTATCTTAATTCAATTCATGTTTGATTATATCCTCTAGTTTTAACTACAACACTAATTAAAATAATAGATTAATTAAAGTTAAAGCCACCATGTGTAGAATATTTATATTACTATCCAATCTTTCTGATTTGAGACAAATGAGGCGATCCATGTGTAAACTGCTGCAGTCCATGTTTCTTCCCACTGGGGAGCGGCAAAGTCAGAACTTTTCAAACTCTACATATAGTGGCTTTAATGTTGAACCTTGAGAGAGTAACAGGAGCTTTAATGTGAGGCGTGTTTTTCTTTTTAAAGGGAGAGATTTTTACATCCAGAGTGAGGTGGTTAAATTCACGAAGGCTGAACCTCTTCACCGTCTCTATCCCCACCAGAACAGAGGGAAAGAGAAGAAACTGTGTCAGCCAACAGCTCAGTAACATGTTGCATAATTTCTGGGCAGCAAAGTCTTCAGGCTCTGAAAAATTAAAACTATTACATCACGCTGCCACTGGGGGCTGTCAGAGTGGCCTCGTGCAGCTTTAACATGCTCACATTAGCTGTTAGTCTTTGTCTTTTGGATGGTGTTATTTAGTTTATTCTTTGCCTCCATGTTGACGTGACCTGACCAGTCATGCACTGTGTAGCACTGAGAGTTGGATGGCTGTGATTGGTGTTGTGATCTTATGCGAACAGGAGCGTCTGGGCACGTCCCGGCCCGAAGAGTGTATGGTGGGATTGTGAGTGGACGTTTTTATGTGTGTGTGTGTGTGTTTGAGTGCATTCATGCATATTATGTGAATGCATGTTTATGTGTGCAGCTGGCCCTCAGCGCTCTGCCGGCCCCTGCTGCTCTCTAACCTTCACAGAGCTCCGGGAGAGGTCAGGTTGTCCACTTCTCTCTGCCTCCCACCCCTCACTCACACAATAAGACCAGAGTGGATTTCACTTTCTGACAATGACAGGTGGACGACAGGTTATCTGCAGGTCGAGTCACATCAAATTAACATCAGTGGAAAAAGTGTATAAAACAGGTTTTTTTGCGGCTTCGCACGATATCCCCGAGCATTCATTATTCACAAAGGAGCAGACCCACCTGCTGCTGTTCTCTGGGAGAGAAGAAGGATTAGACAACAGTTGGATGGAGCGGTGATGGGACACAACGCTAAGATTAAAGTCCATTTGAGATGGAGCACTGCGAGTACACCTGCTGGCTTTAACCCACGGCTGTAATCACAAACAGCTTTAGGTATGTGCGAAGATACTGCAGGCAAACAAGGATGAAAAATAAATTGCTGTCTTCTCCTTTTTAAGTGCATAGAAGATGCTTTGCAATGCCGTGCACATTACCAGCCAAACTCTCGTTACGGGTCTTGTATATTTAGATAAATAAGTTGAAAACTTAAAACTTCAATATATTCAATTCACAGTGATATCAGGCATCACAATCAACCCTAATCACCCTAACCATCCCTCTGAACTGAATGCTGATGTCACTTATGTTGTATTGTTGGCTGAGCAGCTGATGCAGCTGTGTACATATTTTTATATACATAATTACTCTGAATAAATATAATGGTCATAGAGTACATGATATAGTAATACATACTCTCAGAGTGGCAGCATTGCTATTTCCTCAGGCCTTCCTCTAGTTCCACAGTTTCCACCGTTGCCCGAAAAGCTTGAGCTCCACTCGCACATGAAGAGGACGGCTCTACCTGCTTTGTGCTGTTACAGGAATCTCTCCTCATGTCACTCTGGGCGCTCCATCAAATCCCCCTCCAATCAGATTCAATGACATTAAATGTGAAATAAACCGCCGCCAGAATTCAACATAACGTTCTGATTTTAAAGGTACACAGAACCATTTTAATAAGGTCAGGATTTACTGACGTTAAAATGCTCCATGATTACAGTCTAAAGTTTATTGGATTTTGGAATACGTCATACAAAGAAAAGGCTCTAAGAACAACACCTACTTTCAATAACGACACTACCGTCCGTGTGAAACAACAAACACAGTCCAGTTGGGATCAGACCAATATGAGAAAAAGTGATTGTTTCTGAATTTGCACGCTGGTATAATAAAAATAGAGACAGCAAGCGGTCTCATTGTCAGCCTGGCCTCCAAATAATACTTCTCTGTTTCACACAGAACTCAACCTGTGACTCCTGGAAAGGATTTCCAGGCCAGCTGTCGGCACAGGCACCAGACAACACACACGAAATGAGCTGACACATACCCGTGCGAGGCAGAAGACACAGAGACAAAGATGTGAGGGAGGGAAGCGATCCATGCTGGACTGTTCTTTGAACAAAGCTTTGTGCTCGCTGTATGCTCGCCTTTATCTGCAGCCCCATCCTCCCTCTCTGTGGGTGGGCATTTTGCGAGTACGGAGAGCGATCCAGCGTTCGTCCTGGATGCCTGCCCTTGGCCGAGAGGAATGATGGGAAATCGAGGAGGTTCCAAAATTCCCACGATGCTCGTATGGAGCAGGTTCTGAGATAATCGGACAGCAGGAAGTAGGCACGGCTCAGAGCTCTGGACAACGGATACGAAGGAGTGCCGATATGTGTGTTTGTGTAGGCGGATGTGTGTGTGTGCGCTCAGGAGTGTGTATGAATGTTTCTGAGGAGCTGGCATCAGGACTGCAAGTCTGTTGCCAGACTCCCTCCATATGTCCATCCCAGTCTGTCTGGGCTCACTAGCATCCAGCACTAACAGGCTAAAAGGCATTACTGGCTATTTAACCGGCCGTTACAGAAGGGATCAGAGGAATAGATGGAACGGAAGTGACAGCACTTCAATGAGGCTGTCCGTCCTTAAGGAACAGAGTTACAGTAAGTGGAAGGGATCTCATAATTCTGATGTTTTCTTGGCCCAGTACACCCTGTGATATTTTCCCCCTTTTTTTTTGTGCTTTTGATGTGCACAAATGTACATTCACATACTGCGAATACATCTGCACACGATAAGACAGAGATAAGATGGAAGGTTGAGTGCTAAAGAGGAGAAAGTAAAAAAGCAGAACCTGAAAGGGTTGCATTCAATCTGCTCTACGTTTTCTCACATTTTCCAATATGTGACATTTTTTAAGTTTTCTGCTTGAATCTTGTTTGTAGCCACACACACATCTAGTATTCTAATATGGGTTGTTTGATCCTCCACTCTGGTCCAAACTGAAATTGTATCAACAAGTCTTGGATGTGTTGCCATGACATGTGGTACAGGTATCCATAGTTCCCAGATAACTTGATGACTTGGTGATCCCCTTGACTTTTTCTCCAGGACCACCAGGATAAGGAGAACGGCATTAGAGATATAGATAAGAATAAGATGAGGATAAGATTAAGATCATGATGAGGATAAAGATAAGATGAGGATAAAGATAATGATAAGATGAGGATAAAGATAAAGATAAGATGAAGATAAAGATCATGATAAGATGAGGGTCAAGATAAAGATAAGATGAAGATAAAGATAAAGATAAGATGAAGATAAAGATCATGATAAGATGAGGATAAAGATAATGATAAGATGAAGATAAAGATAAAGATAATGATAAGATGAGGATAAAGATAAAAATAATGATAAGATGAAGATAAAGATAATTGTAAGATGAGGATAAAGATAATGATAAGATGAAGATAAAGATCATGATAAGATAAAGATAAAGATAAAGATCATGATAAGATAAAGATAAAGATCATGATAAGATGAAGATAAAGATAATTATAAGATGAGGATAAAGATAATGATAAGATGAAGATAAAGATAAGGGGAATAAGGTTGAGGATAAAATAGGATGAAGATGAGGGTTAAGATGGGACAGAAATAAGGATACAGATATGGTTTTTAATGATCCCCTTGATCATGTCATTGGCTCATTGAAGCAGCCACGTTGGTTATATAGACATATGCAGATGGCAATTCAGCGTGATAAGTCGACTCTGCAGAAACACACACACAGACACACTGGTGCACAAACACACTCGCTCACTGTGCTTGCTTATATGGGGCTGTAACTTGATCTTTCTGACAGCTGCAGAGAAGAGCCTGAGGACTTATTATTACATTTAGCCCTTTGGAGGAAAAGAACATTAGTTTTAGGTTGCTCTCTCTCTCTCTCTCTCTCTTGCTGTCTATACGCAGCTGCAGTAGCTTTCTAAGTGGAGTTTTGGGGTCCCCAGGGTTCTTGAAGTGGTTCCTGGGAGGCCCCTAACGAAGCAAAAATTCAATAAAATTCAATTCAGTTGAAATGACCCCAGTTACAGAATGTATAAGAATGAGTAAGTTTTCAGCCCTCCACACACAGTGTAGTCAGTTCTGAAATTCAATACTAAATCAACAAAGATACTCCCATATGGCTGCCTTGGATGAAATCTTATCAAAGGGGGGTCTGCGGGCTAATGGGGCTTATTTGGGGGTCTCTGACAAGAAAGAGTTCGAGAACCCCTGCGGCAGCATCCTGCAAGTCAGAACGCAGGGAAGAAGAGTGGATGAGAGACCCAGAGAAAAAAACAAATGGGGAGTATTTCTCAGAGCACAGATGGCAGTCAGCTCTGAGGGAAATGGCACGGGGTGATGAGAAGGGCTGAGGACAGTGGGAGATGAGGGTGGTGGCATATGAAAGACGAGGGGGTGGGGGTGGGGGTGGTAACGGTACAAGCAGCCCCTCGCGCACCTGCCGGGCTTGGCAACGTTTCTGGTCTGTGTGCTGAGTCGCCGTGGTAACTGTGACATCACCGCCGGGCTGGGCGGGTCTCGCACACCTCGCCCTCCAGTCAGGAGACCGGACGACCTCGTGGTCCTTTTTCACAGCGGGCGGCGTTCGCCCTCGACTCTAAACCAGATTCAAAAGTGTCACAATAAAAGCACAACACTCGTCTGATATCATCCGGCTGTTATCTGCCATGACTCATACTCACATGGGTGCTCTCACTGGAGCGAACAGAATGAGAACTTTATGTTTCCTGGAATCATAAACTATTATAATTCTACCAGCCAGTACAGCAGTAGATACCCATATGGACGGAAACCATTAAGAAGACGTTTCAGGACTCACTGAAGTAATATGGATCATTAATTTGCAGTACTTGAATGACTAAACAATCACCACTTAACAATTTAAACCTCTGCCATGATAACTATGTATTTACTGGCATGCTGTGTCCAGTTCATGTTGTCTTTTAGGATGGACCCCCCCCACCCTTTTGCAATAATGATAATGAACCTCATGAGCTCAGCCCTAATTCAGCATCCAGTTTGACGTTCTTAATCTCACCTGAAAATCTGTGCTCGTTCCTCCAAAAGCATCAGTGAACAAACGGCGATGATTCAGAGGTGTGCAGGCTACAGACGGAGGGCAGGGCCACTCACATAATTCCCTTCGTTGGGGCAGAAAGTGTCTCATTGGAGGTTTAATGCTGTGGAGAGGAGAGATGGAGAGGCTGCAGGGAGGAGTGGGACATTTTGATGAAACGAGTAGATAGCAGACAGTCTCAGACTTCTTGTTATTTCACTTGTCTCTACAATTCCTATATATATTCTATAGAATCAGAGTGGTGTCTTACGTTTAGAAGTGTGCAGGAATCCCGGGGTTCAGTTCATAATTCATCGTTACTTCAGTTGAACGTTGAATATTTCTCTGTCTTCACCTTTTTCCAAACAAATCTTCATAGTTCTGGCTGCACTTGAGGACAGCGAACTGACCCAGTTTGAACCAATCGCAATCATTGGTGTCATTGGCTTGAGTCAGCAGAGCATATGGATCCCTGAAGGCATCGTAGGGCATCCTCCCTGCTCCCCTACCCCTCATCCCCTTTCTTTCGGCCGCAGCTCCGGTCCATCTGTAGAGCTCCGAGGGCCGACGGGTTCTCTCGCCCCCCCCGGGCCTCCCAGGTGTGGGGCAATATGGTGCTCAGAGACCGGGCTCCAAGGTCAAGTCGTCGCTCCTCCTCCTGTCTCTCCCTGTAGGGTATCAGCAAAGAAGTCGAGCACAGACACCCAGATCTTCGTCCTACAATGTTTCTGTCAGAGCAGAAATGAAATGGAGTTTGATATAAATGCCGGCTCTTGAGATATTGCAATAATTCAGAAGTAGTTCTGTAGAAAATGAAATTTTGGCTTAATTGAAAGTTATTTGACAGCTGGTCTGAAGTGCTTCCCAAGGCTGACATTAGTTTTACTTTTTAAAATATTTATAGGCCTCAAGAACTTACAGTAGAAGTAATGAAATGTTCAGTCTGTCTTGTCTTTTTTTATTCAATTACTTTTGAGAAAAAAAATATGCTTGAATTTTATAATTTCGTATTTAAAATATTGAGGACGCAGTCTCGAATCATGAAGAATTTACTATAGTGCTTCACACTTACCCATTAATTAAAAATATGCACAAAGCTTTGTGGCACTATGTTCAAGTACGTGTGTACTCTTAAATAAGTCAACCAGACTGATACTTGTGCCACCTGTATGGGCAATCAGCCAGCGCTCTTTGCTTTTTGTTTGCAGTAATATTATAGTGTCGGCTCAATAATCATCATCTTTCCCTGGATAAGTGTGTGACTCCGCCACTCGTCAGCTGAAGCACAGGAAGGTATTATGACCTGACGAAAAGAAGCACCTGAACCATCATGTCTGATAAAAATGTCATTCTACACGCTGCACCATGAAGCCTGGAGTTGCAGCAGCCGAGCAGAATAACTATTTTCACCCCAGCGCAGCTTGTCTTGTCTTGACCTTGCAGAGACCTTTTTTGGACTTTTCAACAGAGCTTAAAGCTTTTCTTTTCTCCTTTCAAGCGAACAGCAGAAATACCTTCAGACTCAATTGCTAAAGTCGGTGCAGAAGGAATCGAAACAGGACAACACAGGAAACGACAGAGTCTGCCCTTTTGATTCAAGTCTGTTGTGTGCTGAGTAGCTTGAACAGACAACCCCACGCATGCTTCTTTGTTAAGCAGCAATGCAAGCAGATCAATATCATGCCATTATAGAGACAACATTCGAACCCGTGGTGTTTCTGCACACGCTGTTTTACGCTGACCATCATAATTATCAGGCACTTACAGTGTTTCCAAGCACCACTTCAAGTAAACATTTGTGCAGTCGTCGTTTTTATGTAGAGAAGATTTCTTTTTTTCAAACGGCATAAGAGAAAATGCGTGTTTCCACTGCGTCGAGTACAGTGAATCAACGTTCCCGAGAGGCAAAGATAAGATTGTCAGCCGGTGACAGAGAACGAGATAGCAGCTCCACACGAGAACGCTGCATTCCTGACGCTCGACATGTCTTCTGTTTGTAAAAACAATTACATTATCTGCCGTTTTTCCTTCTTCTGTGCTTTAAAAAAAGTGCAGTGACGAGAAAAACAACAAAATGCAAGAGGAGAACATTTTGCCCCCCCCCTCTCAGCCCCCCCACCCCCCCTCCTGGATGCTAATTTTCATTTTAATTGCGTCAAACCGCTTTTTCTCACATCTGAAAAATGTGTACGTGTGAGGGTGTTGATTAGAGAAAGTAAAAATACAGCATGTAGGATTTTTATGCTAATTACCCTTTAAACCTCGCTCACGTCAGTCGGCTTCCCTAATTAGCATGTTTCCGACAGGAGCGAGGAAGAGTGAGAGAGTGGTGCGATGGGGCTCTGCACGGCTAAATTAACGGTGTGAAAACCCAGACATTTGGATTTTTTTATTTTTTTCCTCCCCTTCCTCTTTCTCATTCTTTCCTCCTCTTCCACCCACCCACACCTGCGAACGAGTCTGTGAGAGTTGGAATTAACTCTCTCGCTGTCTGTCTGCCTGTCTGTCAATCTACAGTGTGTATCTGTCTATCTACGGCATCCATTGTTCTGTCTGTCTGCCTGTCTCCTGCCATCTGTCTTTCTCTCTGTCTGTCGATGACTCTGTCCCTCTATTTCTCTCCATCAGTGAATCATCTGTCTTTCATCTCTAGATTTCTTTCTATCTATATATTTATATTGTTTTTTCTGTTGATATCAATTTCTCCATCCGTCTCTTTATTATAACTTTATTTTTGTCACTCTCTATATCCACTTTATACATCTCCATCCAGCCGAAGGTGTGTGTTGACTCATGTATACCTTTTGTGACCTCACTCATGCACTTGTGGCTGAAAGGGAGCAAATTCCTGCAGCCGGGCTCCAAAATCTGGTGAACAGCCTGAAACCAGAAGTTACAGCAGCATAAATCACGTAATGTTCTGACTATGCATTGTATCGTGTCTGTTTTCTGCCCGTCTCCTCCTCTCTGGTGGAGGTTATGTCTCAGTGTGGGCTGTGGCTTTTTATCCTTGAGTTCTGGTCTAGTTGAGTTTTTTTTTCTCTCTGTACTCTTTATTAATTTTTGGTCTCAGAGTTAAACGACTGACCAGACTAGAGTCGATATCCGCGGAGAGGTTCTGGTTTAAAAGCCAGCGGCGTTTTTGACTGTCAATTTACAGCTCGAGTGCCTTCAAGGTTAGACGCTTTCCGTGCTGTGAGAGTGGGAGTTTTATGGTTACACCTGGCTGATGGAGGCACCTCGTCAGCAGGTCAGGAAGAGGCTGTAATGAACACAGCATCACAGAAATGTCATTGCACTCTTTCTTTTACTGTTGTTTTCCTCTCAGAGCTCCAAATCTCCCCTAAATTAATATCAGATATATAACTTGTTGTCCTGTTTGTTTCTGGTCGAAACGCTTCCTCTACACTGTTTTTTCTGGCCTTACAGGACGCGATGTTCCCATAATGACTCATTTATTTTTGAAGTGGATGAGCATAATTGGCTTAAGCACAGGTGCAACCTCTAATTGCGATGATGTTGGCCGGCACTATTTGCCAAAAATTCATTTTCAGCTGTTGGTATGTTCTCACGGGATGGAAATATGTTTTAGGACGCACACAAAAAGGATCTAAATTTACATTAGAGCAAAAGTCTAAATGATCTCCAAAGAAGCATCGAGTGAACGCTCTCGTCAGCAAATGTTTCCACTTGATGATTTAAGTCCGTCAAACTTTCAGTTCGTTATCGGTTCGGCCACCTGAGGGCGCCAAATCATCTTAATGAGTTAGTTTGTTAACCACTAACATGTTTTTTTCACCAGTAACCATCTAAGTGACGTTTTACTACATTTCTAATATTCCTCAAGACATTTGTTTTTTTTTTAATTCCTATTTATTAATTAGTCCTTTTTAAAATGTATTTGCATTAAATCAGTTTTTTAACAATGCTGTATTTTCTCCTATAGTTTAAAGACTTTTCAATCGATGACCCATTATATACAGACGTTTGTTAAAGAATGTCTTGGACTTGAACTTGTCGTCACAGACCGGGCACCAAAAGAAAGGGTCCTTCGAGCTTTAAGAAGTTGTTCTCATTATCGCATGTTGCCACTCCAGGTCTCTTCCTCCCGTAACTCCATAATTTCATAATAAACTTATCGATTCAGCACAAAGTTTCTGTTTAAGCTTTCATTGTGAGGTTCCCCGAACATAAGCATGTTTTCTAAATGCTGTCCTCGACTTTAAAATGTAACCAAGGTTATTAAACATTTAAATAGAGCTACTGCACATGGTGCAGTTCTAATGAATTTGAGTCTGTAGCACTTTAGCTGTACCTGGCTCACCTTTTCCTGAACAATGTGCTGCTAATTTAAACACCAGAGAATAAGAGTGTTACATTCGCAAACTCTCTTCTTTGTCATCCTTTTCTCGGCAGGTGAAAATTAGGAGGTTGATCTTTTTCTTGCCTTTTAGGTGCTATGGCGGGAGGAAAAGGTGGATAAAAACTCGCTGCTCTCTAGCTCACAGGTGCATGCGAAAGTGCCTGATTTAATATTTTTTTTATTTTACCTCATCTGCTCTGAGAGGACTCATTTCCTGAACACAGTGGTGGTAGTCATTCCAATTAATTAGCCGAAGGAACGGTAAGAAAATCTCCATGTAATTAGCTGATTTAGCCTAATGGGCTAATCCCTATAACTCCACTTAAAGCAGTTGTGTTCTTTATCAGCATACTGCTGTGATAGCCTTGTCGTCAGAGAATGCATCATTACACTGAAGAAATCACTATTCTAACTTCATAGCTGTCGCATGACTTTATGTGCTTAAATGAAAATTCGATTTCTGCAATGTTTCAGTCATTATTCACATATTAAGATTTTCCTTCTGAGACTTATTTGCTGAGATTTGAGAGATATATTACTTCACTCAAAACGGAAAGGAAGTACTTCACTCTTAACTTTTAAATTACTCTCTAATTCTAAAAGTCAAACTGATCTTTACATGCCGTCGGTGGCAGATGATCTTACAGGAAGTCTCAGGTAAGAGACTACGATGTTTAGGTTCTGGTTTTGGCATTCTCACCATCTTCTGTAATGTGATGAGGTTCTTGTGCTTCGACAGGTCGCCTGTTGGGGTTTCTAGCTGTTTGTGACACAAAGTACTCCTCTGACGTCTTGTATGGCAGGTGCAGAAGCAGCCGATGAGCCGCTGAGCAGAGGTGAAGTAATTCTCCTACACAGGTTTTAACTACTATACCGTAACTATAATGTAATTGCTGAAAATCATCTGTTAGACCAGCGACCGGTCCGAGCAGTGTTGGCTCTCATATTTTTTTGCTGAGCATCAGTGAAAAGCTTCCATAAAGCGTTTCTCCGCTGTGTCAGCCACAAAAAAAAAACTGGCAGAAACCGAAAAGCCTCCGTCTGTCGCTGATATCGATCATTACAGACGGTGACAGATTAGTTTTGAATATGGCCACGTTTCTCATGAAGGGCTGATTCACTTTACATGGTTTCTAAATAAACTTGAGTTTCAGTCTCACACTTCTCTCCTTCTGTCGGTACATATGTACTCCCCCCCCCGTCTGTCTGTGGTCGTGACACGTTCGTCATGGCAGGTGTAAAGTGGCAGAAACACTGAGCTAACAAAGGAGTCGGCTCACTTTTGAAGGAGAATTATCTTGACTGAATGCTTTTGTTCTCTCCAGTCAAAAATAGGTTTTTCTTATTTTCACGTTGATGTTTGCTTCACTGCGCGCAGTTTGTTTTCACATTCGTCTGCTGCACGTAGCATGTAGTTCTTCTTTAAATGCACTGCATGATTATAATGTGCTCTGTCATTTATGTGTACGTTTGTTTTCACTTTCAAACGATTGTTTTAAACCGGATACTTTGTTTTACGTACTATTAAGTTGCTGTTAGATCCCAAAAAAAAGCTGAAACAGTCACTCGGTTAATTAATAAGCACCAAACAGCCTCTGGAGTTCCAGCTTTCCGGTTGTGAGGATTCGCTGTTGTCATGTTGTAAACTGAATATCTTTGGGTTTTGGACTGTTGGTTATTTTATGGGGAAAACGATGAATCCATAATGAAACCCCAAACGCATAAATATGACCCAGGTCCCAAAAGAAAAGCCGCGACGTCAGCTTGGGAATAGATAGATGACGAAATCATCCTCGTGTCACTGGCTGTTCAAACACATAAATTATATTGTGCATTTTTGTGAGAAAACGAGGTCATGTTACATGATTCGGGTCCAAGTCAAGCAGCTTGTTTTAGTAGATAAAGAGCATGAAGGTAATAAAAACGTATGAATCTACAGTCCATTTAAGCAGAAGCACAAACAGTTTATTCGTCAAATACGCTGCTCAGAGTATTTGGATGCTCTTACTGCCGGCGCTGCTCCTCAGCATGGAGTAGTTATGCTGAAGAGTGCGTAGAGCATTAAGGCAAATGATCTTGGTCTATTTCTTTAAATAACACATTGATTGTAGGTTCCTCCTGCTTTTTTCTCACAGTGTGAACAGTTATCATATCAAGAGGCGATGGAGAGCTTTGCTTCACCCGAGATGCTGCTATCGAATGCACTTTGCACCTTTATGCATTATCCTCGACAAGTTAACTTACAAAGGGGCCGAAGATCGTATCAAACCTTAAGGCAACGGGTGTTTTTCTTTTCCTTTTTTTATCCAGCCAGATTAATGGGCTCGAATTTGAGGAAGCAGAGCATAAAACATGTAGTGTTGTTATTGATATTCAGTCCGATAAACCGTGGTCAGTTGCATTCAGAAGTCTTTAGCGGGGAGCGGTGCTTAGTGGCCCACACCTTGTTTATCGAGGAGAAAAGTGTTATGTCCCCGAGCTTAAAGGCCTTATGATGGAGACAGATGGAGGGTGAATGGCCCTGTTCCTCCCGCTCCCCTGTGGGGGGAGACTCTCAATGTATCTTGGTGAGATCTCTGGGGGCTGGATGCACTGTGTGCATTAGCAGGAGCGTGGGCCGCTTTTGTGTTTCCAATTAAATGTCTGAAACAATGGATGATAGCTGTGGGCACAATACAAGCACAATACAAGCCTGTGTGTGTGTTATTACAGTAAGAAGCTCGGTAGTTATTATTCATGATATTCAGCTCCCTCATAAGCTGCACATTCAAGCTCAGCCAGGATCTCTGGATCCAAGCAGGACCAATACATATTAGGCTCGTTGCTCGTAAGGTATTACCGTCAAGGGTGGAAAAGGAAGAAAATGTAGAAAGGAGACAGACGCCGGCTCAGGACGACAAAAACTGATGGAGAGTGGAAATAAAAGGGAAAGACGGGGGTCAAGCTGAGGTATAGAGAGCAGGAGAAAGCCACGAGAGCTGTGTGAGTGTGAGCGTCGTGCCGAGCGAGAGGATGGTCTCCAGCAGCTCCATTGATTTTCCCTCAGTCTCCTCGACCGGCCTCCGCCGCTCCCCGCTTCCCCCCCGCATCCCCCCGCAGCCACATTGTGAATGGGCTTTAACAAAGACCTCAGCAGACACCCGCCGACCATGACCGCTCTCACCGCTCACCAACCTCCATCCCAGACCTCCGCCGTCGAGCTGACATTTGACTCGACATGATTTACCGAGGTCACCTCCGTCCTTCCTTTCTTTCTGCTTTCAGTGTGTTGCTTTTTTGTGTAGTTTGTGTGCCCGTGCGTTCCAGTGTGTGTTCAAGCCCGGGCCTATTAGTGTGCGGCTGATATGACATGCCAAAAAATGTCAGCGTTAAGCTCAGAGACTGTTCAGTATATACAGGAACTTTAGCTTTGCAGGGTGGAAGAACCTGTAATTTAGACAAAATCTCCCCACTGAAACCACAGATTACTATTTAATTACTGCTACTATAGAGGAGGACATTTGGAATAAGCCAAACTTTAAAAATGACATCCAAATCAAAGAAGACTGCAGCAGAAACGATGCATTATATATATATATATATATATATATATATATATCATTTGTTAACCTGTTTTGTTTGTAATAAGTGGCTTTTTAATGAAGAGGTTATTGTGATGGTATTTAAAGAAAGAGTACTGTGGCTCTGACAGAACATCCCGTATCGCTGAGTAGAAGACATTTCTGTGATGTTTGTGTGCATTTGTGAAACTATACATCATCAGGTTGGTGTGTTTTGGTTTTAGTGCCCACCGAGGCTGGACGTCACGCGGTGAAGGACACCTCAATGACTAAATCAAATCGCACCTACTGCTACAACAACTAGCAGCACTCAGCCTCGGGGTTGGGACCCCCCAGTCCAGTATCTCGGGAATTACGTCCATATTGGACAGTTCTGTCTGTCACGTCACGTTTGTGTTATTATTAACCATAATAATGATCTCCAAGTGTTTAACTCAATCACAGACCACAGAAAGAAAGAATTAAGAGCCTCTGAAACGTTACAGACTGAGATTTTCTCTCCCCCCCCCCCCCCCCCCCCCCCCCTTGTCTTTGTTCAATAAAGAAAACATGTCTCCATTAAAAAAAACATGTTGGACGTTGTGTATGAATCAACAGCAATTAGCCCGCACCGCGACTTGGGTGGGCCATCTGCTGATCGAGCAGCGGATACAAACAGGTGGGCCCCCGTCGCCTCGGTGATCGCTATGTCGAACGCCACGACGACGGCGAAGTGATTAATAGGAGCTCCTAAATATCTCGCCGTGCGGAGACGCGGGACGTTAACACGCCGCCGCACGTCTTCCGGCGCTGCGCGTTCGGCGAAGACATACTTTGTCTTCCCAGCACACGCTCGAGCCCGCGTTTGTTAATTAGAGATTTTAACTGAAGTCACAGTGCAAGCTAGTTGCTGGTAATAATGACATTCGATTAGGGAATCAATTGGCTGTGGTGCCTTGACTGCTTTGATGGATGCAGCCTTGGGCAGTGGCTGTGACGGTGAGCATGAAGAAGAATAAAATGACTGAACACAGAACACAGAATGGAAAAAAAGCCTCTGCAGGGAAACCGTGAGTAACAAGAAACACCGGTGAGAGCTCAGGCAGGACCCCGATATAGACTCGCTAACACTTTGCTGTCAAACCAGAAAGCTTTTTGATAGCTTTCCAGATACACAAAAACTTCCATCTGCGCCACCGGCACCGTCTTCACAGCAGCTGGTGTGTGTGTGAAGTCAGAGGAGCCAACAGTATCGATCAGACCGCATCGATTCCCAATGTCAAGTCCAAACAGCGTGCGAGAGGGTGCTTGTTGTCCACGTCCGCGTGGGTTCTTGTGTACGAGTATGTGTGCCTGTTGCGTGTCCATGTGCGCGTGAGTGTGCTCATAATCTGCCCTCAGAAGTTCAATGATCCATTGTGGCTCTGTTATAGCTTTCAAAATGTGATGTTGCAAAAGTGTCTTGGAGCAGATTCAGCTACAAAGGCTAGCTTGTTCAGTTTGTTTTTTTTATTATGTTTTCATGGTGCAAAAAAAAATAAGTCAACCATTTCTAATTTGTCCACGGCAGAACGAGCGGCGCTGTTGTCAAAAAGGCAAAATAAAAGTTGGTTGCAAAGAAAAAACAGATGGAAATTCCTCACAGAGAGGAAGAAGAGTTAGAAAATCTGAAGAAATGACTTTTAATGCTCGTGCCAGAAATAAAACTGCACAGTGACAAAAGAAAAGACAGCAGAGACTGTTTGACACGTTTGAGTTGACATAATCTCAGCATTGAGATTGGCAAAAGTGATGCTTCTGAGGTCCTTTTGATTTCATGCCTTTTCACTCTCACTGTTCTCACTTCTAAGACGCAGTTTGTAGGGTTTTTTTTATTCCTTTTATATTTTTTGTTGTTGTTTAGAAAACTTTCAGTCATATCTTTCATTTAAGAAGAAATATTCTCATGAAATTAACAATTAGCGGGGCTTCGAGGAGTTTTTCCACAACGTTAAAAATCAGTCTGCAGCGAAATAGATTTTAATTGAATCCAGCTCATCTCCGACTGTAGGTGTAACTGAATGGTTAGTTTGCCTCCTGGTCCCCGGGGCCGCCTGGGGGCCATCTCACGCACTCAGCACGCGCTAATCCACCTGACAGCTTGACAGCACAGCGTTATTTATAGAGCTGAACACCAGCTATGCATGTTTTAGCGAGATGGAGCGAGAGATAGGGAGGGCGGCGGCGGCGGCGGCGGCGGCGTGAATGTACAGCAGTGTTTGACCTTCCTCACAGGTAGCTGACCCTCTCCTTGTCTCGCTGCCTGTTTATTACGGCACCGCTGAGATAGAATTCACTTGATGTCTAATTACATAACCTCCGCCCCCTGCTGTCACAGATGCAGTCACGGTGTGTATGTGTTTGCTTGCAGGTCTCTTATACGCTGTCATCACCTCGCATCACCTCAAGCAAGTAATATGACCGCTTTTGAATTTCCATTTCCATACACCACCTGTAGCACCGTACTTCACTATTGTAATTGAATCAGCCAGCGGAATACGCAAACCCAGACTGAGGCCAAGAGACTCATCAGAGAGCACTAATGACTGCCTCCTCCTCTCGGCTCGATAAGAGCATTTTGTTTTGTTCGGCAGCGAGAGAGAGACGGCGAGGGAGAGAGGAGCGCCGATGTCGAGTCAAGGCCGGCCGCTTCTGATGGCAGCACGTCGGTGCCGTTCAATTTCTCTGTTTTTCCTCCTGCTTAGCTGATTGTGATTCATTTTGATTAATTAGATAGGGACTTAACTTGTCTTTGAGGGAAGTGTTCTGTGGCCTGCAGTCTGTGTGCTGGCTGGGTCAGACCTCGCAACCCCTTAGTACAAAGTGTCAGCGCCGACCTGCAGTCCCTTGTTGCAGGTTGCATGTCTGAGCTGCTCAGTTCAATCACAGAGTGCTTTTCTGTACTCAGACTGTATTATGAATGATGAGTAAAACAATCTAGACCGTCACAAGTTTGTTTCTTGTTTTGGGTAATTATCTTGCGATCGCTTACAGGCAACGCGCACCAGCTGCACATGACGCGTCAAAACATCTGTGCCACTTGTTTTGCATGTAAGCCCACATCTCCACAGCATCAGCATAGGGCCACCAGTTACCATTATTTTCGTTGTTGATTAAACTTTGTTTTGATTAATTGAATGCCCCTCAGAATTTCAGAGATCTTAAGGTGATGTCTTCACGTGTCTCATTTTGTCCAAAACCCAAAGACATTTAATTGACAGTGATACAAAACAGAGAAAAGAGGGTGGAATCAGAGAACAGATTTAAAAAGTGTTCCGCCCGTTAATCACCTAATAAAATCCTGCACCAGGACATGCCACTGCCCCATTCCCCTGATTCAGCGCCGTAGAACATCCGCCATTTTGTAAAAGTTGCTTCCAGACTTGGCACATGTGTGACCACCGGTTACAAAACCCGCAAAATAGTAAAATTTGGCAAAAGGCGAATTCATGACACGTTATGTCACAAATCAGAGCTTCCTAACACGGGCAGGCAGATGCTAAAATAGGCGCGTATGACAGAGCAGCCGTCTGCTGGCAGTCGGCAAATCTCACGATTGCTCTACGCAGTCTCAGAATAGACGAGGAACATGAGGTCAGGTTGCATGAAGAAGAAGAAGAACCCTGAGGGGTAAAACACTGTTATCTATTTACATTCAAAGACCATAACGTCCCCGCGCACTGATAAATTCATGAAAAACAGGGTCATGTCGAAGTCCTTTCGTGTCCCCAACCAGCAGATCTGAACGTTGAGAAGTAAATTTCTACGTCCTTAAAAGAACTGTAGCTGCACAGGCGTGATGTTATGTTGTCCACCCTCTGGAGATGTTCACAATGCTTGTTTTCATTTATTTTGCCATATCAAAGCATTGCAAATCTGGATTATTTACCAGCACGGTATTATTTCACGGGCCTCCCACTGCTTCTCCAACCAAGTGAGCTGTGCATCGCTCACCCTCAGCGTGAGGTGGATGTGACACGTACAACGCAGTCAGCAGCATTATTAATAACAGCTGTTCTGAAAGGAGGGAGTGAAATGCAAAATGAGTGAAATGTAAAAGGGAGACAACTCGATCAACCCGTGACCTACTAAGATTCAACCGAGTGAAGGGACCATCTGCAGCATGTTTGAATTGAATTGTGAATTGAGGTTATGATTAAAATTGCACGACAATGTGGAAAACTTGGGATGAAATGCTTTGAAAACGAATGAAAACTATTCTACAGGTCAAGATAAGTTTACTAGTTTTGAGGAGACACATGGTAGAGGCTAAAGGTCCCGATGTCTTGGCCTCTTATTTGGATCTGTCGCTTCATTACCCAACTTTATAGAAGTACCGTTACCACATGGCCACTATTTTACTGAATTTACAAGACAGCTGGTTTGATTTAGTTCGATTGTTTGAAGTTCAATAAAACTTATATCAATGGTTTTTGAGAGACCAAATTAGCATTTCATCGCAGGGGGACAGTACACACCACCACACTAATGCTGAGTCACTGCAGCATCCATACTCTCCCGGTCCCCTCTTCTTCTTCTCTTTGTTTAGATGTTCCGTATCGTTCACCTACAGTACCAGCGCCGTGTCAGTCTGGAGATGATATGAGATGACAGCCGCAACCCAACACAACCCCAGTATATGCGGGAGGCACCGGGGGGGACAGCGCAGGCCTAACACACGTCCCCATCTTATCCCATCGTTTCCAATCCATCAGTAAACAGAAAACAATCAAATGACAGGTCCCGGAGTGATCGAGGTTCAGCGTCGGCTCCAAATAAACCCCCCCACCCCCCCCCCTCAGAACAAACATCACGAGTGAGTGTCTGTCGCCTCGCTCCACGGCCTGCAGCACCGTACAGACCTCTCCAGGAAACTAAAGGGATCTGCACACTATCGTTCTCTCCTTGCTATATCTCTATTATTACTCATACTCATATATATATATTCATTTCATTTTCATTTAAAACATGTATCACAGTTGTTAAGTCGAATTAAAAAATAAATAAAGTAAACCTTCGGTGAGATACGGAGGCGGCCGGGTGAGATGTTACTTTGAGTTCCCATTATTTTCTGCTGGGGCCAGTTTGAGGCGTGGCTCCCAAAACAAAGGACTTTAAATATTTATGTGTTTGATTTTTGGGTTTCTTTTTGCCACAAATTGTAGGATGTAGAAACACTTACTTTTGTGTACTTTTGGTCTGGGTGGTCTTTCATAGTTTGAAGGCTACAGCGTTTCACCGTGACAATGACCCCCGTGTACAAAGCCAGCTCCGTAAAGAAACGGTTTTCCAAGTTTTCCAAGGCCATATCACCCGACACCACCGGCCGACGTCAATGACGCTCTTGTGGCTGAATGGGAGCAAATCCCTGCGGCCCGGGTCTCGCAGAAAGCCTTCATAGTAGAGTGGAAGCTGTTCCAGCAGCATATTGATGCCCGTGGTTCTGGAATAAGATGTTCAACTATCTCATAGAGGTAGTAATGCGAGTGCCCACATAATTCTAGCCTCAAAGTGGACTCTAAAGGTGCGTCAGGTGAACCTGGCTTTGGCTTTAAATTATAATAATAAACCCAAAAACTCAATTAGATTGGTGGCGCTTATACTGTAGCTCACCTACGCTCAGACACACATTCACACACTGTTCCTCTGCTGTTCTCTTTTACACTCGACTCCCTGTGCTACCAGTCAAATAATTCCACTCTCATTATACAGGACCAACAGTTTTTAAGGAGCCAACCTTGATGAAATTATTATTACGACTCATAATTGGATGAGGAATGAATGGTTCTTGGAAATGCGATGGCCAAAAAGCATCCCTTGCTGCTTTCTCTCGCCTGCGTCCCCCGCTCAGTCTCTCCCATCCTGCCATTACCTCGATCTCCCACTCTCCTTCTCTCTCTCTCTCTCTCTCTCTCATCCACCCACTTTCGCTCTCCCTCCCACTTCCTCCTCCGAGCATTAGATGAGTGTGGTGGTCTAATTGCTTTCTTCAGGGAGAGAATTAGCATGAGCTGTCCTGAGTGCTCCGGTCTAATGCATAAAGAACAGGCAGCAAGGGCCCAAAAATGGGGGCCGGGGAATCGCGGACACTTCCTCCATTAGCCAATCAGTCACACTGTAAAGTGGGGTGACCAAAATCTGCTGTGAGTGGTCATCCTTTAATAGGTGAACAACCGAAATCTGCATGTTGTTGGACTCGCCAAATTTTGCACGTCACTGGTCGTGTTTAGCGGGAGACATGCAGCACCGAAACCTGCGTGCTGCGTGCTGACGGTCACATTTAGTAGGCAGCCTAACAAAATCTACATATTGATGATCATATTTAATGGAGGACTTGCCTAAATCTGCATGTGGTGTTCGACTTCTGTAGCTATAATAGACTCTACAGTTAATGTGATTGAACAAGTTCCAGAAATATACCCAAGATGGGGAGTTCATCAGTGCCTTCAGCAATGACCCGTATGTCCGCTTCAGACTGCTTCCTCTCTCCATGCTCCATGGAAGTGGGTGTCAGAAAGCTCTACTACGCCGTTGACTGCTGCTGGAGACATGATGCAAACCAGGGTCGTCGGTGTCAAAGTCACACAGCACGTCGCACTGCGTCCACCTTTGCCGCTCGGAGAAGACACTATTTGCACAAACCGTTGTCCTGTTTTAGCTGTAACTTCAGCTGCTGTTGACTTTGTTTTGCATCTCGCTGCATCTTATGTTTTTGCATCGTCTCTTTGTCCACAACCCTCAAGCTCCACCTGCTACTGCGGACAAATACTGTTGTTTTTTCACCACTAACTATTGTGTTGCTGCAATATCAGGTGACATTTTAAAAGAGACCCTAATAGGGCGTGTCTTACTTTGATTGAGGTAAAATCAGATCATGGTTTCTACATAATTACTTCATTAGCTTGTGTGTTGTCTTAAAAGTTCAGGTCCAGTGCACATGCCAAAGTTGGAAATATAACTTAAACATACACACGTATACTTATACATTATATATAACTTTCATTCCAGTGCTCTGAACTCATATGTGTCACCTGTGTTAAGTGGCCTCATATTGTCCTGAATTTCCCAGATTAGATTTAGTGTCCCAGTCTGCTATCTGTGTGTGTGTGTGTGTGTGACATACAGGCTGACAGTTGTGGGTGGGCAGCAGCAAGGACGCTGGTGGTCCAAAGAGTATAGAGCTGTTTGTTTTTAATAACATGCCAGAACAAAGGGATGTACCGAGGGGGAAGGGTGATGTAGGGAGGATAAATAACCTCAGTATACAGAGCATCCGTCCTCCATCATGCTGGACCCGGGGCTTCACAGCTGCACCTACTAATGTATTGATTCACGACACCAGTCTCGGATTGGAAGCAGACATTGTGAAGCAACATAACTTCTTCTTCTGCTTATTTTGCTTCTCCAGATTATATCCTGGAGTGGCATTTGGCCCCCGGCGTTTGTTACACATTATGGATTCTCTATCTGCCATCTGCCCAGTCAGAGAAAAATCCAAGACGCCTTGTAGACGCGAGAAACGTCACAAGAAAGAATGACGAGTTATGACCAATTGCAATGAAAAAGCATGCGGGGATGGAGGTTCGTCTTCGTCCTTTCTCAATTTTCGGTTGCCAGTTGGTGTTAGAGGCAGCAACATAGGGATGCACTGATTCAGCTTTTTCTTTCCCGATACAGAGTCCATTTGATTTATTTTGTATTATTTTTAAGGGAAAATAATGCGAAGGATTGCTGCAAAATAATTGCGCTGATGGCGTAATCATACAACACTTTCATTAAGAAACAAACTATTTAATGTCTATCAGCCATTTCATATATTGGTCAGCCCCAATACAGTCCGGCATGTTGGATCGCTGCATCCCAACAGTCTGATTCCATTCGACTAGAGGTTTTCAAACGCCACACTCAGTCACATCTGAGCACACAGGCTTTATATGTTTTTTAGATTCAGCGTGACTTACACTTCCTGGAGATCATCATTATCGTCCATACAAACGTCCATTTATTCCCACAAGAAGTTCCTTTTGACTCCAGAACTTGCCTGAGATTCAAGTGATAGTTGTATGCGAACAAGAAATGCTAATAGCTCATTCGGCTCACTTTTAATTTGACAATATATAAACAAACATATAGACTTAAAAAAAGACGAGGTATAAGATTCAAATCTGGGTATGTTACTAACTTGAAACTTGAGACTATCGGAACGTGGGTCTCCTCCAAAGTTGGAAGAATTTTCGAATCTTCTGGTTTGTGGCCAAAACGTATGCCTCAGAGTTCAAAAGTGTTTCTCCTGAGTGACACAAGTCTTAAGCCTTACTGAGGCTGCTTTTAATAAACCTTTCAGCCACAGTGAAACTCACCTGATTTAGATTCTGCTTATGTATGAGCAGTCAAGTGATGAACCAAAACTTAGCTGTGTAATTCAAAGTGCCACCTGGAGAGCAATGTCTCACCATGTCATCTACAGAAAGCTCGACTCACCAGTGTTTGACCATAAAAGCTGGCAATCCTGAGGGTGCTGTGTGCAGCACATGTACCTCCGGCGACATGATTTCTGGGTGTTGAGGTCCTTGAATTTTGACGGGCTGCCTGTTACTGCCGTTTCATGTTGCTAACAAGAGGAAGTGCCTCGTGCGGCTACAAAAAGGCAAAATATTTCCATGAATAAAGCTTAAGAGGGGGAAAATACTTGTGCACACTTTGGTTTACGCATGCAATTTTATGTATGTGTGCATATTGGTGCACCTGAGGCTCTTGGTTGTTTGGTTGTTGTTGAGCAGAGCCTCGGTCTAATTGAGCAGACATCAGACTTTGATTAATATTGTTGATGAGCACTGCCAGCAGGGGTGAAGACACGGAGAGGAAGAACTGTCAGACAAACACCCAGGTAACATCCTTCATTCCCCCCGCCTCCTCGCCGGCTCTCTCCCTCCCTGTACTCACAGGAAAGGATTCAGTGCCCCACTGGTTCACTGTTGATTACACCATTGTCTGCTTAGACTGCTGAGTCTGCTCCAAGTCTGCCACCGCTTAATATAGAATTTACCTTGAGAGGGATCTGAGAAAAGACGCTAAGCTCAACTGTAAAGCTGTTGATGGGAAACATTCCCAACAAGCACCGTGACAGTGGCATAAAGGACATGTCCTCGTCCTCTCCAGAGGACATACATGTAACTATTAGAGAGAGAGGTCTGGTGATTGGTCATTTATACACCCTGTATTAACATTGCTTTAGTCCCCAACAAAACAAATATGTCAGGAAAGTGTTAATAACATCATTTAATAATTAACGACACTGCAAGTTGGTGACTTGAGCAAGTGATCTCGCTGGTATACATGCGTACTTTGTTATTCATTCATCTCAGTGCACATTTATTGTTATATATTGATCCTACCAAGGGGAGGGAAGCGCAGGTTTCACACTGATACACTCACAGTCCCTGCGAGGGTATTCAGAGCCTCCAGGTCGTCTGATCTGCTGCACAGTTTGAAGCTGTTTCTTACCGGAAGTGTCCTCAGCATTCGAGTGAATCCTTATGTTCCCAGGACCTGGTCTATGAGAAGACAGGGGGACTTTTTCTACCGAAGCCCTCGACGCCTGAAGTGATTCTTTTCACTGTGTGTGTGTGTGTGTGTGTGACTTCGGGTTCTTCAGCGTTGCTGTCGACTCTAACATTCAGCTGCAGTTCTGTTCGCATATTTGTGTTTATGGGCTGGTGGTGCACGTGTGATTTTAACCACATCATCATATATTATGAACAGTTATCATGGTTTCATTCACTGTTGGTCATTGCCATTCTCAGAGTCATGCTGCTATAATAACATTATTAATTGTAATTCCTTTCTCATGTGACACAGAGGGCCTCTCTTTAGAAAGTGAGTCCAGAGGGACTTCACTAAGCTCTCTGTGAGCATGTATGATGATTCATGCATGCGTTTGTGAGTGTGTGTGTGTGTGTGTGTGTGGCAGTGTGCACGTTAATGCATGTGTGTGTGTGTCATAGCTATCTTCATCACCCTCTGTGTGTGTGTGCCTGTGTGCACTTTACTAGTCTTATCATATAATTAAGTGGCATTTAATAGACTGTTCTTAAACTCAGTGATGTCTCCACAAACAAGCAAAGAGAGGCTTTACAGTATATAATCAGTTAAATTGTCAGTGGATATTAACATTATCTGCTCTCCTCTGTAATGTGATTTCTTTATTATGTTTCAAATTTCATTAAATGGCAATATCTGAGCCAGAATAATTAAGCAAATATTGGCCCAGCGATCCTGGAACGCCGGCGTTTATGACACCCAATAAAAACATTATTAAAAGGGGTGATTCCTGTTGAAAGAAGGTAAACATCAAGCCATGTCACATCGCTCTCAGGCGGCATATGAGCGAGTACAGGGGGATCAGGGGAAAGGAAAAGAATGGCGATGATGAAGGGATGAGGAGAGGACAGATTAAGTTTGACAGACAGATAAAAGCAGGGGAGAGCAGCCATGATGAGGACAGCTGAAGAGGGAAGAAAGGTCACGGACGGACGAGGAAGGGACGGAGTGAAGAAAAGGAAACTTGGGCAATAATGACTGGATGATGACAGACTATGGCGGATAACAGTGATTGGAGGGATGAAGGGATGTCAGGTTGCGATGGAGAACAGAAGCAGAAAAATAAGTGGAAGGAGGGAGGAAAGGAAGGGAAGGGAAGGAAAGCAGGAGACGGAGGTGTGAGAAGGAAGCAGCGAAAGCGGAGGAAGAAAGGGTGAGAACCGCAATGCATGTGAGATGAAGAGGATTAAGGGATTGCAAACATCAAGGAGGGGAAGAAAGATGTGTGGGGGAAGAAGAATGAGTGATTGAAGATGGGAGGAGGCAAAAGAGGGGAGGAGGAGGCGACCGAGCAACAGAGGAAGCGGCGGCGGCGCAGGAGGAGGCCTGCTAAACCTAGATAGCACACGGGGATGGCAGGAGAAAACGTAGAGTGAAGTGTTGAGGACTTCAGGATATCTCAGGTTTAATTCTCCCTATAGGCACCTTAAAGATTGCCCCCGGAGGGACCAATCGCACCGACATTATGTGAGGAGATTCACATGCGTTTGAGCGCAGACGCCGGGCCAATGGATCATGCTTGACTAGCTCCCTCTCTGACAGAACTATATGGAAGGATGGCAGCAAACGTTCAAGCCAATTAGAGGAGCTCTGAGCCAGTTTTTAGTGTGAGATAAAGCTGAGCTCGGCCTCTGCTGGCAGATTGGGTGATGGATCCCAGACACACACACACACACACACATCACACATCACACTCGACGTGAAGTGAGAAGGCTAGTGAGTCTCCATCTGGACTGTCCACGGCTATCTTTCTTCCTCTTCTCTCGCTTCATCTTTTTTGCCTCTGTGCACACAGGGATGTTCTCTGTCTCCGTCCAAATGTGGCTGGAGTTTGGCTTCGCTCCCCGTTTAATAAAACCAAAGCTTTGCGCGGGTAGAGAGCAGAACCGCAGGATGGATGAGTGGTTGGATGGCTGGATGGGTAGGTGGGCGGCGGTTGTGCGAGACATCGTCAGGCTTTAATATGTGCTCTTCCTCTCATATCCTTGCTTGTTTTAATATGAATAGCTACTTGTGGAAGGGAATGAATTCGTAGCTGCACGCTGAGCACTACCAGCGTTATTGGCTGCAGCTTTGAGTGGCAGCCTCCATATGTGCCAGAGCAGCTTTGCAGAGGGTATAATAATAAACCTCTGTGAGAGGTGGCAAATAAAAACAACAGGGATAAAAGTATATCATATCATAACCTGGTTCTCTGAAACATAACCCTCCCCACCCCCACCTTCTTTTAGCACTTGCATGCATTCTCCCCCTGATTTTTCTGCACTCTCTTCATCTTCATCCTCGTCCGTCTGCTCTATTTTTTTCCCGTTCACCCTAACAAGTACACATTTTCATCATGTCAACCCTCTTAAGATACCTCTCCATCCCAAGGGGGAGTTGGAGCAGCGCGGGTCTTTCATCTGCCCTCACCTCCCCTTCTTTCCATATTTGCTGTCATTCATCCGTTGCTTGTCCCTCTGTCAGAGCCGCCGACTACAAAAGACAACATGCAGCAACTGCCGTAACCTTGATGTGAAATCGCGTTATATTTTAAGTCTCTTTCACAGCCCGAATGCATCTTTCCCTCCCGGTTTGTTAATGTTTTTTAGAGAGTCTTGTTTCTGCTGTGGTGAAAATCAGCTGAACACAACTGCCAAGAGCAGGCTGCAAAATATATTCAGGTTTGTTCCTGTAATGTGACCCATTCGATTATTTTCACTGACTCCTCTGGAGAATTTGTCAAATTAAATTTCCCAGACTTCCCCAGTCTGGCGGACAACAACTTCATAATGCTCCAGAAATAACATGACCAGTGGTAACCCTGTGTGCCTTAACACGTAGTCCACATTTGATTTTGTGTGTTTCATCACCAGATCAGGAAAGAAAATGATCCTGGAAGTCAGTTGATCCTTTGTCAGCTGTATCTTATGATTTAGGAGAACCTTCTGTCATCAGTGATGAATGTTATGTTATGTTATGCATGATTGAACTGCCTTTATTAAAGTAATGGACGCAACTGCAGTACCAGAGCTACGGAGATGGCTCGCTAGCAAGCTTGCTACCTTGCCAACATAAAACAAAGCACATTTCAGAACACACAGATACAACATCTACTCAGTCGTTTACGTAGAAATCTTCATTTGAGATTGTAGCCGACGTTATGATTGTTGTGTAACAAGAGGTGGAAGATTTTATTTCAACCGAAAAATCAACCGTCCAAAGCGGATTTCATTGGCTGTAGATAATAAACATGTCTTAGGTGGTTCAGGAGTAAAATACAAAATAAAACTTGTCTGTTTTCTGTGTGAAACGTTGTCAGCCCCGCCCACAATGCTTTGCTATTAGACTGTCTGTGGGAATGTGTGCCTTTGCCTCAGTGAAACTTGATGTGGAAGTTGAGCATAGATTTAATACTTGTGAAACTAGAAACTAGAAAAGCTGTTTTTATGTGTGTGATGTCATCTCACTGTGAAGTCTATGGAGTGGGCATCAAGGGCTGCACGATGCTGGAGCAAGCTCGGCCTATGCACTGGGAGTGGGACGTTCCTTGGCATCCGTAGGCACCATGTTGGAATCTGGTATCTTATAATACATTCATTCTGTCCCCTGATGGACGTCTCCCTTTCATTCAAAATGAATTACATTTGGTGCAAAATGTAGTAAATGCTGTTGTGACCGGGACCTTCAAGACTAAAACGCTTTTACTCTGAATGTCAAGTGTCTGTACAAAGTAGTCACTGACGGAGTTTGTCAGTCGTTGGGCAAAAATGAAAAAATAAACACGCCAGGGGATGGATTGTTTTTGTTTACTGTTTGTCATTGGCTTGAGATGGTTTAATAATGTAAGAAAAGGAGCGGTGAACCTGGGGGCCATGCATTTTACATCTCTTCATGCTTTAATTAAAGCAGTGACTTCAGTGGGACACACAAAAGAGGGCTCATATCTGCACACCAACGCAAAAAAAAAAACGCACACACTCACAAGCACACACACACACACACACACACACACACACCTTTGACAGCATAATAATTGAGCCTACATCTCGTGAATCTGGGTCACAGCAACACAGAGCGTACGCATCCTTTGATGTGTCATTAGGCTTCTGGATTTCCTCGAATGCAGCGCTATTCAGGAAGTGAATTTCAGGTTGGCCAAGTCATACCAGGAGAATAATTTGGCATCTGTGAATGGTTATTATCGGTTTTGCGCAGGATTCTGGATGTGATACAGTTCACGTTGCATCAAAATCTCCCCAAATGCCGTTACTGCTTTATAGTTTTTAATCTATATTCATTAAGAAATGCCAACAAGTGTTATTCTCTTTTATTCCATGCGTCTCTTCAAGCTCATCCCGTGTAATCAGCAACATTTTAACCTGCACCATCAAGGTACTGATTATACACACACACACACACTCACACTCAGGCACGCATGCACAATATAGCAGATTCCTCTAATCTCTGCTCCTTTCTTCCTGTTGTAATCAAACATCTTCATTCATAATTGAAGTGGCGATAGCAGAAAAAGATGAGGAAATTGAGACAAAGTCCGTCGGGTTTCATCGTGATTATGAGTCCCGAGGAGCTGTCTCGGTGTGTGTGTGTGTGTGTGTGTGTGTGTGTGTGTGTGTGTGTGTGTGTGTGTGTGTGTTTCCTACAATGCAGCTTCAGGACTAACAGAGGTAACAAGACACGGCCTCATCAGACGCCAGATGAGCACTCCAAAATATTTGGACTTCCTGCTCCGAGCACGTTGTCTCACCCCTAAACAGTACAGCATGCATACGAAATGCTGTTTTTTTTGTTTTGTTATGATGATGATGAGAAGAGGCTGGGATCAGAAATGAATTGATATTATTCTGGAATCAATCGCGTAAACACTCATAATTGCCAATTTAATTGCGAACAGAAGAGGAGACATTAAAAAGAAAACATTAACTCAAGTGCCTGAATTATTTCGACTTTGCCCTGTCGCATCAAATTAGTTTAATGACTTTTTTTGGTGGGAATCTGTTTTTTTTCTGTGTATTAAATTGTGCCGTCTCCCTATTTAATGTCATTTATATGATGATTTGGGTTTTTATTCGTTGAAATGACTGAATCTATTAGCAGGGTAGGGGGGCCCCCCATCAGTGGAAAGCTAGCCTGCTTGCATCTGACTGGCGAGGCTTCACAAGATCATATGTCTCCTCCTACCAGGGTGAGTTGGCTTAGCACACACACACACACACACACACACACACTCTCACACACCTCGTCAGAGATGGAAAAGATACTGTTGCTGCTTTATCTCCGCTTTTGGCTGCTTCTCAGCCCATGATGGCAACTTAACCACCCACTGTATCTGCAGCTGAGGTAACACCGGAAAGCAATAACGCTGATATCCGAGGTTAAAGGTGCCAGATTTTGACAAGCTATGTCATCATTATCAGCCTGTTTCTGTGTGTGTGGGGAAGAGACACGGGGGGCTCAAGGTATTTTCTTTCACAAATCCTCGGCTGAGACGCAGCAGGCACAGAATGTTTGAAACTCGCTGTGTGATATAGGGTGTTAGCTTTAGGTTTTCTTTTAAATCTGCCTAAAGGGCAGAAATACTCGTGATTTTCGCTGTAAGTCAAACCCCACAATCCTAATATAGCCAGGGGAAACAACAGCCTCTGCCGTAATCAGGCGCCGGGCACGATAAGCCCTCGGAATCTAAAATGCGTTTCACCCCTCTCCTCCTCTGCCTCAAGATTCATTTCACAAATGCAACTCTAAAGAGAGCAAAGGGTTGCACAGAAGAAGAAAAAAAAAGCAGCCATCACTCTGAGGCTCTATCAAATCCATCTGCCAAGGTGTATTATTTGAGACGTACTCCTTATCCTCTCTTTTCAAGTGCGCCTCTTTGCATTTTTTTTTTTTTTTTAGCATGACCAGGTCGTCAAAGGATCAAAGCGCCGGCGGAGCATCAAACCAGGGACTGTTTAACATCTTAACAGGTAGAGAAAAGGATATGTAGCCCTGCGTAAGGCTCGTCCGGAAAGGCAGAATAGGATTGGGGGTGTGAGGAGAGAATGGAGGCAATGATGTCTGAGATCCAGACATCGGGACCGAGGGTGATGAAAAAATCCACCGGCCAAAATAAGGACTTGTCTGTCGAACATGAAAGTACATTTGAAGGATTTGTAAAGCGGACGCTTAATCACTTCAGTTAGCTTAAACCTCGTCATCAGACTCCTCCCTCTCTACTGCCATCACCCGTGTGCCCTTCAGGAAGTCCAGGCATGACCATCAAAGGACATCACTCAACATCCGTTCAGCCAGTGTTCCTGGGGGAGGCCGAGGTCGTCGGCCCTCCGAAACATCGCCTCATAATGGCTGTTTATGTAGCCTAACAGAGTAGCTGATGGTGGGGGTGGCTCAGTGTTGCGGCCGCGTGCCCGTAAATGACTCACCAAAACACAGTAGAGACTCTCAGCACAGTTTTTTTTTATTTTTATGACATGATTATTTTGGTACAAAATAAACTACCTCTGAGATTTAGTCACCAAATGGAAAATCTACCTGCATTTGGCGCTTGGCAGGTGTTCATTTTGGACCCTGCTGAGATCTGAAAGCCAGTTGAGCTGCTGCAGACTATACAAGTGCTACATGGAATATTGTATTATCAATTACCATGTAAATGTTCAGCGTTACTGTAGACCACTGTTAAGAAGACTGACAGTTTCTCCCAGCCTCTCGCCGGTCTGGTCGGGCACCTTTGCGACACTCACGCACCATAAGTTTTCGCCTCTCATATTTCTTCTTGTAACCCAAAACGAAAAGAAGAAGAGAAAGGCAGAATCATTGCTTTTGCTGCAGGAGACCGTGGGATTTATGGGAAATGTGAAAAGCAAAAAAAAAAAGTGCAGCACATCGCGCCTTTGTCAGCAGTCTGTGGTAGAAGCATGAATCTTCTCACACAGTCAAAGTGAAATTTGTGAAGAAAAACCCACCTGAAAAAGCCTCACTGCTAAAAATGCTTAGCCACAATGAGGTAGCTTGGATTTCTGGGACTATTTTAGGATCAAGATGACATGATGTGATGTCGACACATCAGCAGTGGAGTACAAGAATAGAAAACGTCTCAACTAACAGAACATGTAAGCTTTTTTGCGTCAGTCCCTCCAAATTAAAAATCAGATGATTGTTGCTTTGACAGTCAACTTATTCTTAGTGGGACTAAGATATGTATTATTCAATAGTCCAAAATGCATCACGATGCCGAGATATGTTGTTTGAAGTACAACAAACGTCCAGCAAGTCCAGGAAAACAATGCAGGGAAACACGGGGACAGTGAAGCAGATACAGTACGTCCGGATGAGGAAACCTCGACAGGTAAATTAAATCGCATTTAATCACAAACTTCCTGGAAAGCACAGAAGATCAAACGTGGACGATATTATAGCTGTAAGAAGATCTGGGCGGATGTTTCCTTTTTAAATCCAGGCGTAAACAGATTTTCCTCAAGAAAAATAACCTCTGCTCCATCCAAACATGTATTCACCCCCCTCCTCCATCAATCTCCCTCTCTGCCTCCTGTTCTCCACCCTCCTGTCTTGAAATCCCTTTTTCCCCCCACCCTGCCTCTTTGTGTTTTCACGTCTGTCTGTCTTTATCTTCCCCCTTTTAAAAAGGGCCTATTCCTCCTCCTTTGTTAATGTGACAAATCTACTCTAATGACTCTGCAGTGGCTCTAGGCGTCTCGCGCTGAAAAACTAACCCCCTTTTCTTCAGACCCTTCAGTCACTCCCGCACATTATTCCGCCCTCTCTATAGTCTTTTTAAGTCTATCTGAAATTTCTTGACAAACTCGTCCTGTGAAAAACGAAATGAAAAGATTGCCTTGGTCTCATTCATTTCCTCCTCACCAGCACCTCCCTTCACCGCCGCCACCGCCGCCCTGACTACAATGACAGACTTTGTGCATCACAGGCTGCTGTCATGTTGATGTTTCTGTCATAAAACAAGCATGCGACTCAAGCTATTGTGACATTCATGTCTGACACTTGAAACTCTCTGAGAAGCTCATCCTACTGGAGTCAGAGCGCTCTCATAGGTGTTCTTCTTTTTGGCTTTTACGTTCTGCACTGCGCCAGGAGGCTATATCGAGTTTAGTCCGACTCTGAGGGGTTGAGCAGGTGGCCGCACGCTTTCATTCTCTGTCAACTCACTCCTACCACCTCTCCGTTTCTACATGGCAAGATATGCATCACTGCCATAGCAACAATAGCCTCCCTCAGCCCACGGAAAGAGGAGAAGGGAAGATCTTGGCTGCGATCTAAGTTAGTCAACATCTTACAGAGAGTGAGATATATAAGTGCATTTGGGGGGTCTATCTTTCTCTGTGCCGTCGGTCAGGGCATAGATGTGGCTACATAATGAAATGTTTTACCTCAGAGGGAAAAAACAGGAGAAAAGAGGGGGAAGGAGGGAAGAGGGAAGATCTCTTTCCTCCTCTCTCTCTTCCTGTCAGGGGTGGCGGTGCATTGCGTTTGATGCCTGCGATAACACTCTGTGTGGCTAATGAGGAAAGCGCAAGGCACACTCATTAAACTGTGTGTACATGTGTGTGTGAGTGTGAACAAACTGCAAGTGAGAGAGGGGAGAAACTCATTAGAATTCTCCCATTCTCAAAGGCCAAGTTAGTGAGGAGAATGGAGCCGTGGCCAAGCAGCCTGTTGCAGCCTTCGTCAGCATGGAAATACGAAGCGCACACATTCATACATACATGTATAAAGTGAGGCTCGGCTAATGGGAAATGCTGCCACACTATTGCAATGAAACGTGCAGTGGCGCGTCTTTTGTGCCGATGGGAGGCGAGATCGATCTTATTCGTGGCATTCGAAGTGCGACTCGCACTGTTGAGATTGTCGGGTGGAGAAAGCTAACGACGGCGTCATATCTCATTATAAAAAAACCCTCAAAATGCATCAAAATGTCTTATTAGAATCAATTGTGGTTAGAACAAACTGTTCAGCATGTTGGTGCTTGGTGCTTGTTTGCCATCCTAATTGGCATCCGTTTCATTTGGTATCATATTAGCACAATAAAGACGGCAAGCGGGAGGAAGCAGAATAATCAAACTGTCAAAAAAAATAAAAAATAGCTCGCAGCAACTCCAACAACAGATTGTAACGTGTTACTTTAAAGCAGTGGCTTCCTGTTAAGTGTCAGAACTAAACAAAACCCAGGTGATGTTTTGGCGGCAGTGTTGGTCAGTAACACATGACAGTAGTGTTTGTAATGCCAGTGAGGCTCTGGCACTTTGTCCAGTGGAGACGCTGGTGAGACACTTGTGTCCCCTTAGCTGGCGTGCTAACATTAGTCACAAGTTAGCCCACGTTGATTCAAACACCAGCGTCACTGATGTCATTTCATTAAAGGTGCTTCCTGGTTCCAAACGTGGCGTGTTGTTCAAAGCTTCTTCTTCAGCTGCTGTAATGAGCGCAGCTGAATCCGCTGAGAGCTGCTCTTCTTCTCCTGCTGGTGACTCCACCGCCGTCTACCTCTGAACTCTCTCCCACTCCGCCCAGCACTTCAGAGCCGCACGCCGAGTAAATAGTCTTTGAGGTTTCATGTCTTGGGGGGCTTTTGTTACCTGCTATGTTTATGCATGTGTGTGTGTGTGAGTGTTGTGTATATGTAAGCTATATACACAAAACACTATATAGGTTTCCAGAGTGTGAAATCACTTTTCCATGACAATCTAATTGTATTTCCAAGGCTTCAAGAAGTGATTATTATAAATTAACTGGACAGTTGTTTTTTATGATCTAGAAAATCACTGAAAATCTGTGAGAAGAGTCTTTCAAAACATTAAAAAACTCAATTTACAATCAAATGAAACGGAGAAAAGCAACAAATCCTCACATTTGGCCACTAACTAATTAATCGGTTATCAATCATTAATTGATTAGTGATCAAATAATAACGTAATTGTAATAAGAAGCATCAGATATTATATGTGTAAGTTTTGTGTGATTGAATGGATAACAGAGGGACAGAAGTTTGTCTTTGATGTGGCTCATGAATATTCATTAAACAGAGTAAACAACAACCTTAAGATGGCCGTGTGAGATGTGCAAAGTGTTTGTAATTAGTGCTTAAATGATTAGTCGATTCGTTGATTGGCAGAACATTTATCTGAACTTCTTGATGATTAACTCAACAATCTTAAATGCGGGCGTTGTAAATTGAATATTTTGGGGTTTTGAACTGAATTTCAAGAGTTCAGCGTGGCTTTTGTCTCTTTTCATCGGTCAGTTTACGTATTAATTCAAAAACTGAATATTTATAAATGAATTATCATGGTCACATTCCTATTTTTATGTTAATGTAGGTGCATTGCTTTGGATACCAGTTTGATTGTGAGATTGATTTCCATGATTTTACATATATACTGTATATATGTGATAGACATGTCAGATAACGGAGAGATTCCATGATCAATGTACACACATTTAGACGGTGTTACTGTATATTTGCATGAAGCATTAGTCTGTGTCATGGCTTCCGCAGCAGATGCAGACATTTTGTGTGTGTGTGTGTGTGTGTGTGTGTGTATTTGTTATAATGGAGGACGCAGGAGCTACATGTCTGTAATCAGTATCCTATTTATTCAATAACAGGGATTATTCCTAACAGAGAGATTACTTGAACAAAGACTTACAGCTCTGCCTTGGTAAACCTTCAAAGTGTCACCACACTCCAGCCTCTGTGCTCGAGGAGCTAATTTGAAAGGAGGGATTGTTCACACAATCGCAGATACGTATATATATTTATATATATATATATATATATATTTATTTTGTTGAGGTTTCTTGTGAATTACTTCTTTTGAGAAAGCAGCACGTTCCTAAAACACAATATCTGTCTGATTCTGGTCGTCAGTGGGTGAGCTCCGAGATTACATCCCAGCAGACGTCTCGTATTTCAGTTACAAAGAATTTTCTACTTCGAGATTTTTCAAGGTTCAGTGATCGCTAAGATATGATGAGAGACGGGAGAGGGAGGTGGGGAGGGAGAGAGAATATTAGGAATTCGCCGCAGTTCAAGTTTGTGTCAGAGCCAAAGTCAAACAGTTGCATTTGGAAAGCGTGGTAAGGGGAGACGCTGTTTACTCTGCGGCAAAGCAAAGCTCAGCAGGTCGTGCCAACAGGCGTCGCAGAGCATTGTGGGAGGCTTTTTCCGGAGCGGGGTGTCGTCATCGGTTTGTACATCGCACCCATCCGTGTGAAATATTAATGAAGCCGAAATAAATTTTTAACGCACATTCTCTTCATCATCCTCCCACCTACCTCTGTGTGAGATATTGTGCCAACGACATACAATACAGCACAAATTCAGAGCCAGAAACACACACACACACACACACACACACACACACACACACACACACACACTCGGTATGACCCACACGGGCTTCAGCAAACACGTCATGCCTCCACCTTCAGAGGCTTTATTAAAGGAATAGTCATCAGAGACGAGAGGCAGAAAGTATTGTCGCACACTTATAACAAAGAAATCACAGGCAGTCGATGACAGAGCTGCTGACAGCTGCGGCGGTCAGCTGGTGCTCTATTTCTGTGTGTGTGTGTGTGTGTGATGTCGTAAACTCAACGTGTGATGCAAGGTGCTCTCACACACTCGCGGTGTGGTTTGATTCTCCCCGTCGAGCAGGGTGACCTGGCATTTCGGTGACTTTTAGAGGTGTTACCATGCTGACATATTGCTCTCTCATTTTCCCAGAGTGCCCCCCCCCCCCCTTCCTTCCTCACACTCCCCATGTTGCATACATCTTTTGTTGTTATTTACTTCATATCAGACTTGAGTTTGAGCTCAACATTGTGCTGCTGCCTGTGAAGGTAAAACGTTACCTCAGTCTACTTCATGTGAAGCCACTCAACTTTCTGATTTCCTACATTTCCCAAAATGCCTTTTGGCACCCTCCAGAGAAAGAACGCGTCCCCGTTCTGTCCTGCTGTTCGTTGTGCAGGTGCGTTGGTAGCTGCCCTGACAGCATCGCGACGAGATATGAAGGTGCATCTTTTATTGGTCAGTTATGGGCAGGAACAAAGGAAAAGCAGCAGCCAATCACCAATGACGAGATGTGTGACAGTGATGATGTTACAGGACCGGACAGGTACGTGTTGTCTGAATCGAGGGTCTTAGGATAGAAGGTGTCATATGCTGTACGGTACATCAAGGCAAACGTGTGATCCTTGACTGTATGAATACAAGTGACTTGACTTTTGACCCTTCGTTAATAATCACATGCAGTACTTTACATTTCTGATGAACATTTTCCAAAACCAATAACACAGTTTTTAAAAAATCTGAAGGCGTGTTTTCTTTTTTACCCTTAAGGCGGCCATTAGCTTCCATTCATTTCAGGGTGCTATAAATGTTTTTAAAAACTTTTAGAGACTTTAGAAACTAATTTTTCTGAGTAACCAGGACATTATTTCAGTTGCAGTTACCTGAAGAGACAGAATGACATCTGAAACACTCAGAAGGACACATTGACCAAAGAAAGAAATAAGGTCCAACGTCCTTTTGTCAACGAGTTTACTGCTCATTAGTCATTAGTACATATCTTACATGTCATAAACCCACTACTGGCCCTGATGGAGCAGCTTTTACAGAAGTTGTTTCCCAAGTGCAGCAGCGTTTGGGTAAAGACACAGTGAGAGGAGACATGAAAGTGATTTTCTCTCTGCACTCCTAATTACTTGTCTTCCTCTATCTCTAAAAATAAATTCATATTTCATAAAGCGTCTTTGCTTCAGCACACCGCCACCCTGCAAAACTGTCTGTGTGCCATCCGGTGTCATTTTGATCATGGATATTTAGCAAAGGGAGAAGGAGAGAGAGAGAGAAAAAAAAAAAAAAAAGTATATCTCCCAATTATCTGTGCTGACGGTCTTTGCAGAGCCGTTGACCTCAACCTCCTTGTATCTTAGCAATTTAATTTAACCCTGGCTGTGTGTTGTACGTGATAATTAGAAAGCATTTCAAAGAGAAACTCACACCAGGAGCGCCAGAGAGACGGAGATAGAGATAAACACTTGCGCATAAGAAGAAGATGTAATAGCCGTGAGTGTTTTAAAAGAATATCTCAAATGCCTCGGTAGCTTCACGGCGAGCCGGAGCTGAAAAGAGAAAAGATGAGGAGGGGTCCAGGGGAGTTTATGTGGGAAAGAAATATCCTTTCTAGTCATGTTGCAGTGAATAACGAATGTGACCCACCCTTTTTATTGCTATGACCTCGGTTTGTTGATCATTATTAGGCAAACCTCTATTAGAATAACTAAAAAAGGAGCTCTTTCCTAAAAGAAAACCTTTCTCTCTTCTCATGTAACTCGATGATATTAGCCTTTAAAAGCTGGGCAAATTGTATCTTAAATTAAAATGGAGGGTAAACTGGCTTTAGATATGTTTCGGTTTGGGGGCTGAGGAGCATAATAGTATGATAAAACAGAGAGGATTATAAAATGGGAAGTAAAGCAGGGTGGGAGGGGGCTCTCCTCATCCAAATCCATTACTAGAGTCTGCAGAGCTGAGAAGGTCCCATGTCCAATTAGCTGTTTCATCTCCAAGTGGAAATGTGACCATAGGGAGACGCTGCCCGGCAACATTACCTCCTCTCCAATAACTTACAGCTATCAGGAATGAGACTGTGTGTGTGTGTTTGAATCCTCAGCACAGCACTGCTGGTTGTCAGATTGTCCCATTAATAAGCTTTGGCCTTTATTACCACTTAGCAAGCTCTATGTGTGCGTGTGCGTCCTTCTGCCAAATGTGCTTCTTATCCTGCATCCCGAAAAGTGAAATCAGACTGTGTGTGTGTGTGTGGGGGGGGGGGGGGGGGGGTAGGGGGTTTGTGCACCTCACACGTGCTTGTTCGCGTCGCAGTCAGCGTGTCAGATTACTTTTTAAGGCGGATTGCCATATACATGACTTCGCATTTCCACTGTCGCTTTGAAGTTTTCGAGAGCATCTCTTCGCTCCACCTACTGTAAGACCGTGTGTGTATGTTTTTGTGTGCGCGTGTGGCAGCGTGTTTGCATGTATTATTTACTTATATATTTATTTTGCAGCATGGCGTGTACTTTGTTTGCAGGGATTACAGACGGTGGGAGCTCAAGCCTCTTAGCCCCTCACAGGCTGCCACAGCTGCCTGCCATTTCTAATGACACTTCAGACTAAGACTGGCTAAGTCCATAGGCAGGTTTATTAGTTTAGAGAATGCTTGAATGCATACAGCCTCTTTTTGAATGAGTGTGTGTGTGTGTGTGTGTACTGTATGTGTGTGTGAGAGTGAGCGATTGCCTCACTCAGGCGGCTCTGACAGGCCTGTAGAGTTTAAATGAGAGGGATGCTGTACACGGGGAACATAAACGTCTGCTTTGGCATCGACATGTCCTGACACAACGTGTCAGCATTCAAACAACTCCATTACCTAATGAACGATGCAAATGTAAATCTCTCTCTCTCTCTTTCTCTCCCTGATGACTTGAGCTAGTTTCTTATAATAATGTCATTTAATCGTGTCTCATTGTTTATTTGACAAGGCCTCCCTCAGGAGCCGTTACAGCACTTTGTATTCTTAGCGTGCGCAGGCGTGTGTGTTTTTATGCGTGTCCTTCACAAAAAAAATGTCTTTGTTGTATTTCCAACCTCTCGCTCAGTCTGTCTTATTTACCTTTTTATACCTAGACAAACCCACAATGAGGCCAGATGAGCAGCACAGACGGATGTTTGGCATCGTTTCTTGCTCATTTAGTTTGCAGTGCTGCGAATGGCCGGCAGGATTTTGGGAAGGAGGAGGCTCGGCTGTATCCCCGCTGCCTCTAACACGGCTGATGTTACACGGGTCTGTGATCCTTTGCTGGCCTTGTGTGTGGTGAGGTAGTGTTTCATTAAAAAGGTGGGACATATTTGACCTCCAGTCTTACCAGAGAACAAAACAACAAATACCTTTGAAAACCAAAATTAACCTTGTGATTACAGATGCAGCCGTCTAGAATTGCCGGCTGGTCCGTGACAGGACCCATGCAGATACGCGGCAGTTCCCCGCTGGGTCCCTGCTGGGTCCCTTTGCTGAAATGAGATCCTCCCTCAATAACGTAGTGAATGCAGCCCGACTCGTACCGCCCCTAAGCACCGTGTGGAAACCAGTTGCAATGCGTTACCTAACCACCAGGAGGAGCAGTGACTATCGAAGCTGAAACTGTTTGCAAAGTTTGCCGCTGGACACTTTTTATTGACCCATCATATTTGATGTGTCATGAAAATATTATGCTGGAGCTTTTTGTAAAACATAGATGCAGATATTTGTTTTTAGCTAACCTAAAATATAGTTAGTATAGTTCCTGTGCTGAGTGAGCAGGTGAGAAGGCTGAAAGAGACACGGCAGAAGTACTGATTACACCTTCTATTCTGTGGCATGAAAGCGCCAAAAGATGCATTTTTCAGATAACAATGTATAACAGAACTACCTGAAAAATAAAAGCAATTCAGGCGGGAAATCAACGATATACAGTAAGAAATAAGTGTGTGCAGGTACAGCAACATGCTGCAGGACAAACTAACACAAAGAAAGAAATAACTTTACATTTTTCCAAACTTGAATTGAGGAAACATCTTGATAAAAAGCAGAAAAATTGGCTGCAAGAGTCAAGGGATCAGGTTGGTTTCATGTTGAGGGGACAGCATGATGTAGGAGCTCCTGCATCCCACTCAGACCTCCTGTTGTAACTGACAAAACATCAAATTGTCAAACCGATCACACATAAATACATTCAGCAGCACTGTTCAATAATCACACAGCCTCGAACGTACAGGAGGGCTGCGGTGGACGACTGTTTCTCTGCATCACGTCTTCATCAACAAGGCTATTTTTTTTTTTTTATTATATATCTTAAACTGAAGCTAAGAACACTGTTGCAATATTCATGACTTTTCCTCGTTTTCTGCAGTCTTCATGCATCCTTTGTTATTCAATGCATCATAATTCATGTAAAATATACTTAGCTTGAAGCCTAGCTAACTTGTGTGTGTGTGTGAGTGAGCCTGCGGGGTGTCACATCTAAGTGCAGGGATCCCAGGGAGCATGTTCCTAGAGGTGTAGCAGTAGTTTGATCTCTCCATATTAGCCGTATTCCCTGCTATGCCGGCCTCATTACTTTGGCCAGTTCAGCAGCACCGTGGCTACCACTCGGCACTGATTCGTGTTGGCCACCTTCAACTAACATACTTCTTTTACTCCCGCAGTCAACCTTCCCTTTCTTCTGTCTCCTCTTTCATCCATCATTCACCATATGTGTGTGTGTGTGTGTGTGTGTGTGTGTGTGTGTGTGTGTGTGTGTGTGTGTGTGCGCCCCAGCTGTGGTTCTGACCCGAGCTTTCATTTAGACAAGACAGCGGCACAGAGGTGGAGGTGGCATCTGCTTGCCTCTAATAGGGATGTGCTATTGATTAACATTTACCCCTACCCCTACCCCCCCCCCCCCCCTACCCCCCCCCCCCCCCCCCCTCCACCCCCACTGAGAGGAAAGACAGACATGGAGGCAGACCATTTGTCACTTCAAGAATTACAGGAGGACAGACCTGTCTGTCATCGGCCTGCAGGTCTGCACTGAAGCTCCAGATATTAGCCAGTGTCACCGTCATACACTCCTGACGTGACAATGTGTTTGTTTGATTACATATTTGTTCCAGAACTCATCAGCGCCGCTGTTTTATTTTTATGGGAAGTCCTTAACCCGAGTGATTGATTCTAATGAGACATTTTGATCGGCTTCTACACAAGCACGCACGATTAATTCAGATATGATTAAACTTTAATGATGCCCGTGGGGAACTGGACTGTTGCTATTTGCAAACAGTGAAGCGGCATATGATTTAATAAGAATAGAGCAAACAAATAGCAAAGACCCAGACATGTAAAGCAGAAATGAATGAGCAAATGGGGACTGCTGCTGTTTATTTCCCATTGTTGATTCATGTGACAGCTATTTTGTTTGGATGAATCATTTTGGCTATAAAATGTCAGAAAACGCAGTGCAAGGGGGTGTTTTCACCGACAGTCCAAAACCCAAAGATGAAGGATGAGTCGCGTTGGAGGTTGGCTAGCATCCCTTCTGTGAAAGGCTCTCCTGGTGTGTGTCAACCTTAAATATGAAGTGAAGCTGTTAGTATAGCCCGTGATGGCCCAGTGTTACCAACACGTTTCTGTTAAGAACCAGGAGGTCTCCAGTCCACGGTTCTGGGAAGGCACCAGTACAAAAGCCACTCAACAGGCAGTGTGAAATATGACCGCAGATCATGATCTTGCAAAGTGATTGGCCCCCCCCCCGGTACAACCCTCCTCGTTGACTCCACATGTCCATTTATCCACCTTCAAATCATCCCGTCCATCCAGCCTCTCCATCACTTTGTCTTCTGTCTGTACACATACATGTCCATTCTTTCATCAGTCTGTCAATCATCCCGGCGGTCAGTACATCTCCCCGTCCATCCGTCCGTTTGTCTACACGCCGTCCTTCCAGCCCGTCCTCTATGTCACCGTATTAATCCCACGCCGGCTCCTCTGTCAGGCCCAATCCAGGAGCTAATGCATGTGACTAATGAGCACTAATGCTTATCCACTGATACAACAAATGGCATCAGATAGCTGCAGTATTCTAATAGCGGGATGTGATTATACGGATGAGTTGCTATCAGAGCCTCTGTCACTTCTCTATTCTTCGTCTTCTTCCTGTTGGTGGGGGTAGAGGTAGGGTTTCCATTTTGTTCCGTTTTATTACCTCCAGCCCATCGTTTTAGGAACGGCGGTCCACGGATGAAAGAGAAAAAGCAAAAAAAAAAAAAAAAAAGGGGGCTGGCGGGGGATTTCAGTAAAAGTTGAAAATAAACCTTTGCTGGAAGTGAGGTGTGCGTTTTGTGTCGCCAAGAAAGATGGAGACGGAGACGGAGTGTGGAGAAAAGAGAGGAAGAGAGAGACGGAGTAATTGAAATATGAGAGAGCTACAGCAGCGAGCCCATGTGTCCATCAGCAGCCCGGCGCAGCTGGTGGGAGAGTGCTGCGAGTGTGTTTGTGTGTTCGCTGTACCGCCGGAGAGAGGAGAGGCCGCATGCCCCGGTTGTTCCAGTGTGAGAGCAAGATTGACAGCAGAGGTAGGGGTGCACTTGGTGCTCTGCCAGGCAGCGTACACGCAGAAACACACACACACACACACTCACACTCACACTCACACTCACACTCAGCCCAGCTCTCCATAACTTGTGGCAAGTGCTTATGTGTGACAGGTTGTCGGGGGAAACATTTTCTGTGTTAGGTTTATGCACTGTGATAAGGTCGGCCGAGTAAAAGACCTGCGGTGTGGAGTGTGGCCGGGATCCTTTCAGCCTCCGGGTCGGCACGGAGCAAAAAGCCACAGCTGGACTTGAATTTATAAGCCAATAAAGAAACTGCACGGGGCTGAAATGTCGGCCCAAGCCTGACCTGGCCTGAATCATTCAGGCCCGGCAAAGGTCTGAACCTGGCCTGGATCCAAAGCTCTTTCTCTTTCTGGTACATTAATCGTAGACGCTGTAACACTGAGTGTGTTGACATGACCGCTGTGGCTTCGATCAGCTGTTTCCTGTCCCGGTTTCAAAAACCTGAATAAGCTCTGAACCTGGTTTTGAGAACCATGACTATGAAAGTTGGAGTACATATAGACTACAGAAACCACAATACTGTGGACGGGTGCGTCCTTAACCTGATTTGTGCAAAATAAAATGATGATAAATTATGTGATGACCCACGAACTGAAATCAAAGTGAAAGTCTGACTTTTTTGGGGGTGTTGCTCCCGTCTTCCATTACTGGTGATCAGATACAGAGACGCCAACTGAGAAGTACGTCAATCAACACAGAAAGGATCAGAAACCTGGGTTATCATGTCTACTGGGATGTGAACAACCAGGAGCCTGATATATAAAGCTCTAAAACTGTGTGTGCTCACAAAGATCTTCGTCAAATTTATGAAGCTGCATCTCAATAAAACTGAGCCTAAATCTGTTGCAGACCTGTAAGTCAATGACTTCTAAACAACATCACTATCTGCCGTCCCACGTCATCGTATCTACGCTCGATCGAGAGCCGTAATGCTGACGGCGGCGATAAAGCCGGTTGAAAAGCTCCATAAAAAGCATGAATGAAAAAGAGATGGCTCGCTTTTGAGGTATACACCACAAAACATCAGTCTGAGGCTCGCAGATGCCTCCTCTGCAGGGAAGCAATGAAGTCTGGCAGCGCCGAGGCCAATCAGTCATGGTGAACATATGCCAGCTGAGTGTTTATAATCGCAGGCTTCATCTCCATGCCTGTCAGGTCTTCCGTGGCCCTGATCACAGGATCCCTGCTATGGAGGTGAGGCCCAGAGGCCATGCTTAAAGACCGAAATCCTTTACAGGACTCGGTAATTAGCCAACACAGTTCTGCAGCCATGCTCCTTGCTTTGATCTGCACGCTGATCAATGGCGAGATCACAGCGGCTTGATAACTAGTTACTCCCCCAATGTGTGTGTGGTTTATACATGTACACATTCAGTGCTTGTTCTGCATCCTTTAGTATGTGTGTTTTGTCTTATAAACCTCATAGATATGCAGTTTGTTGTGTTCATTTCTACACGACAAACGCTGTACTGTTCAGTACCCATGTGAGGAAAAACCAAATAGGCAAATGAATGTTAGATTTCCCCCGTGAGATCTCTCTCCACCTCCCCTGCAGTCGTCAGCAGAAACAATTTACGCGTTTCCATACTCGATAATCGTCTTACGTCCCTGTATGAATGGAGATAATGACCGTGTCCTGTTGGTAATTCACTGTCTTCCTCGGGAGCGCATGTTCGTGCGCGACACTGATGCAGGAGGCCGATATTGGCCTTGGATTGAAAGGTGTCACTGACTAGCAGGTGTTGTTTTCTTTGTGTTTGACTGCATACTCTTTAGTATTTCATTGATTAATACTGTTCTGGTTTTGATGGTATTTCTCAACATCTTGACTTGTGAGGAAGCCACGATGATATTCCGATGACTGTCTGAGGACTGAGACGCCGTCGATACAGTGACTGACAGCGTGCAGGCTTCTGCAGGTACAAAAATACCCAATGTTTTTAAAAAAGGAAGGGATCAGTTAATACCAGTTCTCACCCAGCTTTTATGTCGCTTTCTGCGATGTTGACAGCTCAAGAAAATGCTTCTCGTGAAAGAAATCAAAGAGATAAAAGGATGTAAAGCTCAAATGAGCTACTTATTATGCATCAGAAGCTAAGTTATAAAAAAAATGTCGGGCTTTAGATGTGAAAAAATGTGAAAATGATGAGCCCTACCTCATCGTGTCCCCTAGTTACAGCTGCAGAGCTTTGTTAACGCAGACCTACATACAACACGTGTGGTTTAGACCGTTTTCTGCTTCTCTGGATGTTCAATTATTCTTGAAAGCATGACCTCCTTGTCTCCAGGTTCAGGCTGTACTCCATCCATATGAACGTCACCCCTTCCATTACCCCTCGTAATACTTCATATGTGACATCTCTCAGAAGAGTCTCTGCTGAAACATCCTGGCAGCTTAAATAAACCAGAGTGCATGTCCTGCTGTACAACCTGCACCCGGGGGACAATATAGATCTGTTGTATATAGTGTTTGATGTACAACATCAAACACTGGTGCTTTTAGAGGAAACCCCTCTGCATCCTCGTGCAAAAACACAATCTAGTCCCTTTAGTTTCCAGCTGCTGTTATATTATATTCACATCAGATTTATTTGTTTTTATTCCGTCGTTTAAATGCTAATATATGCAAATATATACAAACCGTGCATTCATGTCCATTTTTTACATGACTGTAGTTGCATTTGTAGACGCTGGTTGCCCTGATGCATGTAACTGTAATGCTGTAGAGCACCTGTCAATCATCGTGATGAGCTGTCATCCCTTAAAACAGGAAGGAGTGAGGCACATGGCGAATGCAGGCATTTAAAACAATGCAAAGCGTCCACATTAATGCATATTAACGCTCTCACTGACAGACCTAAAGCTACAAAAGTTTATTGCAGCAATATGAAAAAGGTTTAAATATTGAAGTGAACACAGTTTCCGACTCACACACAAACATGCAAACCTTGGCCTCCTATAGTCCACCTCCCCAGACTCTGGGCGCCTGACAGGCGTCGGATGCAGATATGTGTTTATTTAAGCACTTGGAGGGAGTCGGTAGTCTCTTAATGTCGGCCTCCTGATCTGCTGTTTGAGCAAACACAAAGTGTCGACTCTGACGGGGGAGATAAGACGAACACAAAGAACACGGAGAATCACTCCCGATGATTGACTGACACTAGTGTGCAGTACAGTATGTGCTCGTGTGTGTGTGTGTGTGTGTGTGTGTGCGTGTGTGTGTGTGTGTGTGTGTGTGTGTGTGTGTGTGTGTGTGTGTGTGTGCGTGCGTGCGTGCGTGCGTGCGTGCGTGCGTGCGTGCGTGCGTGCGTGCGTGCGTGCGTGCGTGCGTGTGTGTTAGAGTTAAAGCGATGTTGAGGAGGGCAGAACATGTGTGGAAGGAAAGACAGAGGAAAATGTTCACATTTGAACAATTACGCCAGAACATTCACTTCCTCTCCTGTCATCCCCGTCAACTATTCATCTTTCCCTTCTTTCCTCCTCATCTTCTCCTCTTTATTCTCCTTCTTGTGCTTCCTCTCCCTTCCTTGTCCCCTCGTCTTCTTTTTACTCCTCACCTCCTCTCATCAATCTCCTTTCCTTCTTCTGTCCTTTCCACCCCTCCTTTTCTTCCTTTTCTCTCATCTTCTACTTTTCCTCTTCATTCTTCCCGTTTGTCATCCATCTCCTCTTCACACCTCTTCCTTCTCCTCCATCTCTTCTCATCATCCCCTCCTTTCATTTCCCTTCTCTTGTTCATCTCCCTTTTTACTTCTCCCTTTTCCTTCCCTTCCTCCTCCCTTTCTCTTTTTTTCCTTTTACCCTCTCTGCCTCTCTTCATCCACCCTTTTCTCCTCCTCCTCTTCTCCTCTCCTTTTCCCTTTTTGCTTCCTCATCACGCTCTCCTCTCCTCCTCATTGAAGTAATCGTCACTGTGAGCTATGTTGATGTTGAGGCTTATATAAAACTCCTCTGCGAGGGGATGAGATCAGAGCAGCCAGGCGGTGAGAACAGACTATCTGACACATTGCGCTTAACATGCACCAAATGAAATAAACAGCGTCTACCCTTCCGCCGTCGCTGCCGTCAATCGGCTCAAGCAGAAAAAGTCATGAAAAAATCCCCCCCTCCAGACATCGTTCCCCTATAAGTTTGCCTCTGTGGCTCCTCACACCACGGCATCACTGTGCAAACATCATTTATGTGGTATACAACCGTGCTGAGGTCAAAATCACACACTGACCCTTTACCTCATTAAAAAAACAAGAGAGAAGTAAGTGACAGAAAAGTCGTGGCTGTTCTCGGTGAGCTTGTTATGTCTAAATGCAACATGGCTGATTGGTGTTTAGGGCTGAGGATGCGGCAAAGGGCAGCAACAACCTCCGCCATGCACCGACGTAATTGCCACCGAAATGTGGCGTGCCTGATGTTTTTGTCGTCTGCCAAAATTAAGTCAATTAGGTTTCATTCTGAAAATGATACCAGTAGCGGACTTTACTTCTACAAGTCGTAGCCAATTTTAGAGTAATGGCTGAGAAGACTTTTGTCTGATTTGAAAGTACGGTAGCAGCGTGTGTTGCCGGCTGCCGGAGACTAATTGCTAGCTCATGGCGGCTCTCCACTTGATTCAGCTCTGTGTGTCTGGTCATTTCAGCTCGTCATCACCATTCAGGTAACAGCCGTCTTCTTCTCAAGGCCTCACTGGGGTTTTTTTTTTTAAATGTTTTCTCCTTTTTTTTCAAAACTCACAGCTACCTCAGGAAGTGTAATTACAGCTTCTTTGCATTCACTTTCTATTTGTCAAACAAACCATAGAGAATAGCGGCTTCACACACATTCAGTCAAGCAAATGCATAGCCACACACACTGCATGCTGGGCCCCGGATAGACTAATCATGGCTCACTCGCTGCAGCCTGATGAGGTGCGTGTTACACGTGTGGGCGGATGCATGTACTCTTTCGACTGTGCAGTTGGAAGTGTGTATGTGTGTGTTTTTTTTCCCCCCGCTTGGACAAATGTGCGCGCAATTTCCTGGCACCTAATTGACAGGAAGCGGAACAGTTGTTGGAGTAGAGACATTTTTTGATGCGGATGTCTAACAGTAGATTAGACACTCCTGCCTATTCAGCATGGAACTGTCATTCCTTCATTGTCAGCACCCCAGCGTCTTTCTTCCTACTTTCCACGACACCCCCCCCCACATTGCCATCACTTCATTCGTTGGCATACCTGTTTCCGCTAATGAGCGGTGTTTAGACGAAGGGAGAACTTTCTTCTTATCCCATTCTTTGCCACCCTTTCTTCTCCAACTCTGTTTTGGGAGTGATCCAACAGGCTCTTGCGCCTTTGGTTCATCTGCCACCGGTATTCTCCAGTTTAATGATCCACTCTGGGACCGAGGCTTCTTAAAGTGCTAAAAAACATTAGTGAAGCTGCGGGGCTCCTGGGCCTGTCGCCGTCTGATTGTACCTGAGCTCGAGTGCGTCATCTGAGACTTGCTGGTATCAGGTGAGCAGCATCGACTCCTGTACTGGTGGCGTTAGATTAGCAGCCGCGTAGGGAAGCTGGCTGACGGAGGAGGGAGATGGAGAGAAGAAGAAAAGAAACCGTTTGGAAGTTTCAAAAAGCTGCTTTTTTTCCCCTGAAATTGGGAATTAAATATTGTTGTGAAATATGTATCTAAAGCAAGTAAAATCTGCCAACGAGGAGAACTCATTGCAGAAGTAGTTGTGCTAATAGTCATTGAATATATGTAAATGTACTCCCAGTATTCATAAGTTACAACTGCCTACTGAGAAGGTGAGAGCCGTTCTGCCTTCAGGCCCAGATTCAGCCAGGTGCTGGAGGTGTTCCTCAGGGATCCTGGTCAGTCCTGACTTCTGTTGTGGAGATTTTTAGGGAGCACATTCATGCCACAAAGATCTAGTGCCACCTCACCCCCAGAGGTCTCTGGTCCCTGTCGCGTGCCTGGGACAGTCTTTCTCTGTGCAAACTGAGTCAGCAACAATATCTAGGTACACTGTGGAGGCCAAAATAAAAGATCTAATGCGGCCAAAAGAAGGTCTCATGAATAAAAGCACTGAAACACTGCATGTACTGCTCTGTCCACTCATCCCATAGGATGACATTTCCTCTCGCATCACTATTGGATGGCTTCCCCTTGTTCAACACATCATGTCAATGTGAAAAAAAAGTACAACCTTCATTTCCATTATTCCTTTTAGATGTTTGTGTTCTCTCACTTTTCCCCCAGCACCACCTTCGCAACAGCCTTTCCCCTTCATGTAAGGTTGTTTTTGAAATGTGTTGAACCTTTGTCATTTCAAGCTTTTCTTTAGTGCTACGCTGTGGACAAAAAGTCAACTTTGCACTCAAGATGTCTTAACACATGACACACACGGCATTGAGATTGGCTGAGTAGCACATTTATGCCCCTAAGGGGAAAAATGCATCGGCTTTCAGCTAGTGGCACTCTCAGAGCAAACTTTTAGCCATACTACTGGTAAGGCTTTTTCTTTTCTCCACAGAAATAACAACCACTAATTGGTGGATGTAGTGAAAAGCCTCAATGGGCCACTAATAGGTCCTTTTACATCTAAAAGGCAAAACATGCACTGAAGTAACAGTCGGAAGACAGAGGCTCGCTGCTTTGTGCCAATCCAGGGAGTGAATGTGATGTAATTGCTGCAACAATTGCTTGTTGTGGAGCTTTGATGAGCATGGCAAACAAGCCCATGCTAATGCTATGTCCAAGGCCGTTCTCTGGTCTTTGGTTGGACGTGTCTGGGGCGGGAGAAGAAGGTCCTATGTGCCCAAATATCAAGAAGGCAACACACTTTGTTTGTCGTCCATGTTAGACCTCGATCCATACTCGGCCTAGCTGCTAGCAACTGTTGATTTCATCCACATCACATGCTGTGTTAAGCTCATATTTGCAGACTGTGCCTTGTAGTTTTGTCAGCTTGAGGTTAGATCACATTCCCACCACAAATGAACCGCTTCAGAATTCGTTTGTGACCGGACCGGGTCCTCTTAAGGGTCTTGCGGTGCTTCTTCCCAGACGAGTGGTACCCAGAAGGAAGACAAACCAGAGTCTGGTATGACCAGACTGAATAATGCGGGTTTGAAAAGACACATCAGGGTCCACATTACTCTTTTCTTATCTAAACAGAGAGGCAAACTAGATCGTGAGTGCGGAGCATGATACGCTATTAAAGTGAGTTTGTTTACTTGTCAATGAAGGCAATGAAAGCTGTCTCTATACTATATTAATTGGCTGTAGACTGTAAATATTGGGGCATAGTGATATCAGACAAGTAGCATGTCATTCTGCAACAGAGCAGACAGCTGTACTTCAGAATGAGTGGTAATGTGTGAAAGAACAGACTGTTTTGCCCCTGAGGACTATTTTCAATGGGTTTGCTGAGTTCCTGAGAGGACTGTCGTGTGTGTGTGTGTGTGTGTGTGTGTGTGTGTGTGTGTGTGTGTGTGCGCTCACAGACGGGGCCTAGTGGATGTGTGAGGCAGTGTAGGTGGAACCTTCTGGAGTGTTGGAGGAAAACCCATAGGAGGCGATGGTTTTACTGGGCTGCTATTGTGCCTCGCTGGGCTTCTTCATCCTCACTGATAACTTCAGTTAAACCTCCTTTCCTTCATTCCGTCTTACATCTTTTTGATTACTTCCTCTCTTCCTCGCTACTTTCTGCTGTCTCTTGTTTGCCTTCCCTCCTACCCCCCCCGCCCCCCCTCACCTTTTTGCTTTCCTTTTCTTCATCAGTATTGACAATCTCACTTGCCTTCCTGCTTCCTTCCTGTAAATCTCTTTAATCTCCTCCCTTCTTTTCCTTTACCCTTGATTCTTCCAGCCCTTCCCAGCCGTGCGACATGAGTCTGTGCTGCTTATTAAACAACTTAAACAAAAAGGTACCAAAAGACACCCGAAGCATTCTGGAATACGAACTTATAGTGGAGCCAAAAAGGAAATGTGTCCTCCGGGTGGAGCCAGAGGAAAGATGATTGTTGTGTAAATAAAAAAAGTTTATTCTCTGATGGAGGCCATTTTATTTAGGACTTTGCAGATCCAGCTTGATGTACTTGTCAGCCTGGTTTGAGCTAATGCTAATAGTGTTAGCTGCTGTTGGTCGTGTCCAAGGGAGGTTTCTGAAAATGGTATGACATAAACTTTAGAAACGTGGTTTGAACTGGCCAGTTTGATGAAGCACCTCGATATCTCAGGTATTTAGTTCACTGGATCACTCGTAGTTATGTTCTCTTGTTAGTAGATTGTCTTCCTGTCACTGACTCCTTTTCTTTTTGGATGGGAAACGAGCCGACAGCTCTGAGTGCAGATGTCAATATGTGAGACAGTGTCCGCACTGTGTTTTACTGTACAGATACGAGGTCACATCCTCCACCAGCTTGTCTACACAGCAGCATGTCCACGCCTGGTTTACGCCAAGATTCCCTTTTTCCAGCTCTCCTGCCATTCTTTCTTTTGCCATCTTCCTCCCCTGCTGTCATGTTTTGTGTGTGTGTGTGTGTGTGTGTGTGTTTTGCAGTGGCAGGCAGGCACGCCGGCAGATGTCTGACAATATTCTGACGTTCAGTCCTGCTGTCTGCCTATGACTCAAGGATAGTCCACAAGCACGCATACATACACACTCGCTGCTGCTTGTTCCCAGTCCCACTGGGCCTAATTGGCCCAGCCTGCTTAGTACAGCACTATTATTCAGCACTTCTGACAAAAAATATTCTGTGTGTGTGTGTGTGTGTGTGCAGTAAAGCTTCCCAGTGACACTTAAAGAAGTCCCTCGAGAGCTTCATGTCGTCTCATGCTCTGACACATCTGTCGCGAGCTGAGGAAGGAACACCTTTCTGGGTTTCACACAAGTCCAGAACATTTCACACACACACACACTGTAGTAAAAGAGAGAAAGACATGGAGAAGAAAAGTTTTTTTAACGCCCATCACAAGCTCACACAGCACAGCCGTGATTATGTTTCCCTCAGACGACTTATCAAAAATAATTCTTCACTCTCCTTTCCTTCCAGCCTCCAGATTGATTGCTTTGCCTTCCCTCAATAACAAACTAAACCCAGGGAGTTTGGCTCGGTGCCAGGCTACTGGAGCAGCGGCCCCCTGCTAGAAAGAAATCAGGACCGTGGCGTCGGTGGGTTCTCCCCCCTCCGACCCCTCCCACACCGACTCCCCCCAACTCTCTTCTGTCTCTCCACCCCAATCATTACTCCAATCAGCCGCCCAGCACTTTAGGATGATAATTCCCGTTCCTGTGGCGATTCATTGCATTAGTCATCAGGCAGTTTGTTTAGAATAACGGTCTCACCTGGCGCCGGCCTCGTTTTGTGTCGCCACTTGCAAGGACGCCCGCCCACCATGCAAGGGAGTTGAGCCATCAACTATATACTATTTAGGGTTATAAAACACCATATTAAGTGTTTGTTTGTTTGTTTGTTTTACATCATCTGTGTCTGACAGTAGTCATCAGGAAAAAAATGTATTTATGTCTTCCCTTAAAGCTGCTTTTATCAGTTTTTGGCCACTAGGGGGCTGAAAAATACTGTATTCATGACGTATATGCATCTCTTTATCTCAGGAGGGGTGGAGCACCTTCACTATAATAGCAGAAGAAAAAGATGATATATAAATACTGTCATGTATGACGCTAAAATGAGCAGAGGCCCTACATCACATAGCAAAACATACGTTTATATCATCCAGTAATTAATCACAGGACAGCATGCTCTGTCAGGATCTGTCTGACTCGATCACGTTTTACGTTCTGTTTGTGGTAAATATTTGAGAGCAACACGTCAAAATGCCAGAAAGAAAAAAAAAGAAAAAGCGAAAGTTTTTGCAAGTGAGCAAATCAAGTCAAGCGTCTGAGTGAGTCACAGTCAGGAGAAGAGAAACGGCAGCACGCTCCACCTCTGCTCGTTTCTTTGGGGAAGCCCCGGAAGATGTGCGTCATCCCGTAAATCTCTGCTTATTCCAGCCACAGTAACGATGACGGAGCGCCTGGAGTCGTCTCTATGAAGTGGTTTCACCACAGTGATGGTTGGTATGGAGTACAGGTGAATCAAATGCAAATATAATATTTACCCAGGTGGTGAAGGTAGACAGTAGCATCTCAAAGACAAAGCATCTCTAAACACTGAATATTTTCCCACCTCCTTCACCGTACAGATGGAAATAATAATGACACATTTGGCCTACATTCCTGGCTTCTTTACGCCGGCGAATATAAATACTACCACGGCGCGCGCTGCTGAATGTGCACTCAGAAGGACAAACATGCATATGCTATGTTATTATAGAAAAGCAACAGAAAAAGTTCAGTCAACGTGCACAACAGCAGTTGGTGTGAAAATAAAATCTCAAAGTGCTGTCACAAGCGCTAAACGCCTGCTCTGTGCCGGTGACGCTCACTTTAAGACTTTGATGAAGTTCTTTCCTCTTGTTTGGTTCTCCATCTGCTTGGCTTGTACAACTGCACAACGCTTTGAGTTTTTCTCCTCTATTTCCCCCCTTACCTCCGATTTATTTATTTATTTGTTTTTCTTCTTCTTGTCGTTATGTTTTCTGTCTTAAAGCAGGCGCACCAAGGCAAGCAATACACCATGTTTGAATGTGTTCTGACACCTCGTCTTCACAGGGCCTGATTTCCCAGGGGGAAATGGGCGTTTGGCATGTTTACATTTTGTTCCCGTTCCTGTGTCGCATCAAAAACCCTCCGTCTCCTTTCTCTTTCCCACCGCGCTGCAAAGTAGACGTTCGTCAAGGGAAAACAGATGCTGACCCGTCTCTTACACCTGAAGAGGAAGGAAATACTTGAGAGCAGACAAAGAAGAATTGCCTTGGGAGACAACAGAAACCCCAATCCGCCCACTGGAGTGTACAGGGCACGCCATGTGTGTTTAGGAGTGTGTGTTTGCTTGAGTGATTTCCATTCATACCCCCCCCCCCCCCCCCCTCCCCTCCTTTGAAAGCAAACACGCATGTTCTTTACCTGCACAGAAGATGGATGAAACATGTCATCCAAGTCTACGAGAAGTGAAATCTTAAAAACTTTATAAAGTTCATCTCCGGGGCCCATTACAAGCTTTTCCTTAGGGATAGTTTTGGAGGTAATGGCCTCCGGCTCCACCAGCCATCTGACAAGTAAAATGGTTGGGGAAAGTAAAACGTGGTGCATCGGACTCAAGCATCAATTGCAGGCTTGTCTCTGGTTGTGATGTCAGTCGGGCAGGTGAGATGGAAGGTGAAGAGCTGACGAGAAAAACAGACAGTTTTAGACAGAAACGTGTTCGGCAGCTCTTGACTCACTCTTCTCTTCACTCAACGTGTAATTTTTGACACATTGCCACATTTTAATAAGCTAACTGAATCTTTGCTCATCCAATTGTCCAAATCAGATCAATTTGCCCATTACTTTTTTACGTTTTACTTTCAAGGTAACGGTGTCTGCTCTACTTTAGTCTTTGATTGTGAGTCTCCAATTACTGCCTGAAGATTTTGATTAAAATCAGTCATAGGTCAGTGACGTTAACACCGGCCTCCCTTCATTAGCCGCAAGCAAAGTGTGTCATTGATTTTTCCCACTGATTTCACCATGTGGAGCCAGTGCCTGGTTGGTGATCACCAGCAGGGGATATCAGAGAATATATTATTTATAATGTGACATCTTACATGTTTTATAACATGAATTTCAGCACACTTTAGCCACTTCGGAGAGGTTTTGAACGGGTTCGTTACACAGAAGTATGCCGAGGGACGGCGCTTTCTACCTGCTCTATAAAACCTTAGTACTCGCATATCAACCTGAAGTGTAGTACGCAATGACCAGTGATGATACTGGGGTACAAACCAGGGGTTGAGACCCACCAACATGTTGCAAAATAAATCTGAGAGGTCCCAAGATGATAAAAGGTATAAGAAAGAATGTATGCTTATTTAACTTCTCTGGCGTTTTTCTTGTGAAACACTGGACACCTTCACCACTTCAGGTCTCTAAAAAGTCCTTCAAATAAAACCATTTTAGAAGGAAAAATTCTTCTGATGACTCTCAGCTCATGTCCATACTAAGGCCATAAGCTGTGACGAGGGGCTGCCAGTAGACAGTGGTGTGTTTAAAGGGGCCACAAGCTAAAAAGGTTGGGTTCACTGTCAAAGACAACCAGTGGTAGAGAAAGTACTCAAATCAAGTATTTTAAGTTGAAAAGTATACATATATTTGTCATAAAATGTACTTTGTATTAAAATTAGAATTGTTCATAATGAAAAAGAGTCGACCTTTGTTTCACTGGAGGGTGGAAACCTCGTGTCTCCAGTTTTGGGGGATTAGGTAAAGAAGGAATTAAGGAAAGAAGGAAGGAGATAAGGAAGCAAAGACAAGGAAGAAAGGAAAAGAGGAAACAATGAATTATGAGCTTATCTTCCACTGGATGTAAAATGTTGGTGTACAAGTACAATATTTTCTTCAGGAGGACAAAAAAAAAAAAAAAACTTGCATAAAACAACCTGTTTATGTTTTTCTGAAAAGCGACCTCTTGTGGCCGAGAGAGTTATGACGGTGAGCTGGGCTAACAAAATGTCTGACTTTTACACCGGAGACACCGTAGATCAGGTGCGCACACCTTTTCAGCATGCGAGCTACTTATAAAATCAAGTCAAAATGGTCTTCCTACTATAAGAATGCAAAACGTATATTTATTTATAAATATATTGAGTTCTTTATATGTACAATATATGTTGGTGTAGCTTCCATAACTGCATGAACCCATATTACACAATATAACTCTGTACATTTTTTGTCATTACCTTACTCTGATGACTTGCACTGAATGGAATCAGCCAGGGATGCATTTTGCCGCACTTGGTGCGCTTGTAGGCGCCTGCGTGGTGACCCATGTGTCAGAAAAGATCAGATGTCAGACTGGCTGCCCTGTATGTCAATCAAGTGACAAATTTCATAGTGAGGATGGATGATAGGCTGACGTCTATTTTTTTAATGCCATGCGATCTACCCACACTACCTTTGCGATTCACCGGTAGATCGCCATCGACGTATTGGGCACCCCTGCCGTAGAACTTTCCCGAACTTCAACCAAGCACTTTTAGTAAGCTTAACTTAACCAAACCTTAGCCACAGACGTAGCGCAGTCCTTCAAAGAGTTTGGCGTCAGATCAGGAAACACTGATACGAGATGTTTTGGAGGCCAATGACAAAGGGCCTGTGTTGTTGTTGTTGTTGTTGTTTCGGGTATTTAAGTACAGTACTTAACAGTACCAGTGTAGTCTGATCTGTGTAATAACACTGTGATCAATCAAACTACGCCTTGCCTGTCTGTTTCAGAGGTGGACAATACCGACAGCACGATGTCTTGAGCTTTCAATAAAAAGCCAATATCAGGCTGATATATTGACAAACTGAACTTTACCCTCCTTCCCCCGGTCCCCCTTTTCTTTCTCCCACCTCTCCCCCTCTCATTAGCGCTTTATTCCTGCGGATTTATTTCATTCCTCCTCTGCCTCCTTCCTTCTCTCTGTCACCCCCTCTAATTTGAAGTGCAATAGTTTCCCTCTGGCATGAAAATATTGCGTCATTCATCATGTCTCTCTAATTCGTCTTAGATATCCTCCACCCCTCCACCTCCAACACCCCCCCTCCTCCTCCTCCTCCTCATCATCATCACCCACCACCCCGCCGCACCACTTAGCTGTGATATTGCCCAGAGTCAACGAATACAAGGCGAATCATATCCATCCGTGCAGTGATTTTTGATACATTTGAACAGACATACAGTTCAGGAATGTGCTATCGCTCTCTCACCTTCCCTCACACACACTCACACACACACTCACACACTCACACACACACACACACACTCACACACACACTCACGCTGGCTGGCGTCTGGCTGGTCTCATTGCGAGGCGATGGGTGTGGGCCATTTTTGCGGCTCAATGCTCAGTGCTAAGCTGTTTGCCGCGGTGACTGGCCAGAGGTGTATTGGGCTAAATTGAACCGGCTGCTGATTAGATGGCTACCTATGGATAAGGCCGCGGTGAAATTTCAGCCTCGGCTCGTTGTGTCCCGGGGAGTCCGAACGCAGCTGCGGGCTCAGCAGCCGAGTCAGTTTGCTGAGGAAATATTGTAGGTGACTGCAGAGACGTGGCCTCGGCGTTGCTTGACAAAGTTCCCAGTTCCCTTTTGTTAATTCAGACTTCCTCCACATCTTCTTCCTCTTCACCGTCGACTTAATGAAAAGCCGGAGCTCATAATCTCTTCACTGAATCTCTTCACAGGGGTCAATCCCCTCATCAGTCAGCGTAACTCGTGTTCAGTCCTCTCGGCTTTAATCTTACTTTACCGTCTTTAATGAGTGGACTTTTGCCAAGGTTGAAAAGCTTCCAGCTGTTCGTGTGTAATTCTGTCCATCTCTGGACGGCTTTTATTGTGAAACTTCTGCAGGAAATGTTGAGTGTTATTAACAGGAGCTTAACTTCAAGAGAAAAAGAGAGTATTGGTATTACATCTGTCAGCCTTTCTCTCTACTTTTGGTCCAGTTCATTCTAGGGTTTGAGGGGTTTTTGTTTCTAAGACAGAGACTTTGGTCGACTATTAGTGGGCAGCCCTAATAATTATAATAATTATGTGGAAATGTAACTAACTAAGCCAAATACCAGCTTTTGTTTGAGAGGACATAATTAATAGCCCCTAATATACAGAAACGGACAATTAAGTAGACTCTCACCTAAAGAGCCGTGGAATAAAGATGTGGCAAACAAAAGTATTTGAATGTTGGGAAAACGGCAGAAAAATAAAGAGCAAGGCTGTAAGCAATTTGGTGTTTTGTAAGAGTGTGTTTGGGTTATTTTTCGTTTCGTGTGCGCCTGAAATCAGGCCATCCAGTGGTGTTTATATCGATGTGTGAGGTTTATCTACAATTCATCTGTCGCAGACGACACTGTGGCTCGGTGTTGTTCCCATTCACAGCTCTTGCTATCATTAGCCGTGACAGGATGAAGCTGTATTGAGCGGCGGCCTGTACCGCGCTCTTATTAAATAGCGTGTGCGGCGCTACAGTGTCTGTGATACTGCTGACAGCGGCGGTTTAGAAGCCTGGACTGGCCGTTCGGCCTGCACGCTGTTATTATTGAGATCACTATTAAACTCCATTCAGCTACAATGTGATGTGAAGTTTTGTCTGACTTTATTTGCGTGGATTTGACTGCTGAGGTACCCTTGCCTTTTGTTTTTGTAGTGACTGAGTTCCTCGGCTGACAGTAACAGACATTAACTGCGCCGACATGCGCCGACATGCGCCGACATATACACCGACGCGCTGTGGAGCGTGTCAGTGTGAACGTGATGGTTTATCCTGAAGGTGAACTGGAAGCAGACTTTAACTTCTATTAATAAAACCTAAAAAGACGAGACACCCAACACATAAGGACTCAGACATACAGAGTTTTGAGTCTTGGCGGTCAGGAAAGAGGAAAACACACTGAACAACAAGTAGAAAGGGAGTCGTGTCACTAGGCAACCCCTAAATCCCTCAAGAACACACATTTTCGCACATTGCTGTACCAAAATAGAAACTGACTTCCATTAGACAGTTTGCTGTGCTAATTTATGCTGCAATTTGAGCCAAAGAGGCAAAGAAACTGAGGAAAAATGCTAAATTTGGATGAGATGATGGATGGGTTCAACTCTGCCGTGGTCCTGCGCTGAAACCTGATGATTTTTATAATTAATACGCCCACCGTGTGATGTTAATTCTCCGAATTCAAGTTGTAAAGGAAGCTTGTGTTACTAATAACATGTTGGTTCCATTCATTTCACCCCCCAAACGGAAGCAGCTAAATGGAATGCAGCCATCATTCATTGCTTTTCCTACTGTGACATGTCAACATACTGAAACTGGAACAGACGATTAGTCTTGGCATCACAATAATAACTGTAATCAGCCCTACAATCGTACCGGGAACTTTTCTCCTGTTTTGCACAGTGGTCTCTCCTCTCGGGCTCTTTCTTCTTTAATCAAGTGGAGACGATCGTGATAATCAAGGCAGAACATTTTCAACGTCAGTGGCTGCATCTGGAGCTCAATTTGCAAAGCAGATCCTCATCCGGTTGCTTTAGTTTGAAGTCTTTGGATTTCATTTGAATGCATCCACGCCACTTTTAAATTTCCCTATGAATTCAGTGTAAATTAGCTTTTATTCTAATGATGTAAGAGGAGGAAGGTGGAAGCAAGCGGTGTCACATTCCCTGTAGAGGATTGCAGATGATGTACAGTCACTCTTATATACCTTCGTCAACTTTCTTACATTGCTAAGAAGAATCAAATGGTGATTTCAGGAATCTTAATACAAACGGAATCGTCCTACGAGGCCATAGGGATCATTCTGTGTCTGGTAGGTAACATTATTAAATGGTGTTATAATCAATAGGAATAATAGCCAGAACTAGCAAAATTAGGATGTCCCTTTAACCAAAATGATCACGGAGAAAACCTGCTCCACCCTCCCCACCCGTCCCAGGCTACAGACTTATGTTAAAGCAGCCTTGTGTACGAATCATCGTCGTATTTATTTAAGGAACTATCGGACCACACCGCGCGACAGTCCTTTCATCGATGCACTGACATTAGGGGCCGGGCCTCGGGGGCTCCAGCAGGCTGGCAGCTTGTCAGACGGCAATGAACAGCCACACATGGGCCAGTTAAAAGACACAGTTTGTTTTAAACCAAAGTCCTCTTTGTTGTCTGGTCTTTGCGTGGATTTATTTTCCTGCCTTCTGTGTGAAAGAACAGTTGGATTCAAAGGGGGTCAGAGTTGAAATTAGGTTTAACTGTAAATGTTATGGTCAGTCACGGGTGAGGTACAGAGTCTTTAGTCAATGGCAGGTCTTCATGTTTGTAGTAACACATTTCTCCAGCTACAGAGATGATGCATGGCTCCTTTTTCAAACTCTCACCAGAAATAAAAACCTGCCCGTCCTGTAATGGCATGTGTTAGTCTAATCATGAGAAGTAGTAACACTGATGGAGTCTAGTGGTTCGGCTGTGTGGGAGAGTGACACTGTTAGCTTAGCCCGGCTATTTCAGGGCCCTTCCATGCTAAACCATCAGCACCCACACACACGAGTGCCAGCACTCGCATGCAAAAGCCTGAGTGTTGAACTCCATTAATACACAGATTCATATGGGAGCATCTCCCTGTGTTTCAGTCCGCATGTGAAGCTTTTCTAGCTTTGACATGCTTTGTTTCGTGGACTCAAAAACACGCAGGAAAAGCGATTTTACTGTTTCCTGCAGCCTTTGTTTAATATCAAAGCACTAATTTTAGTATTAAGTTATATTTTTCATCCTGTACGTATGACATTATGGGAAATTGAGAAGAAAATTACAATTTAATCTTCTTCTGTAAGTATATAAAGCTATAAACATTCAGCAGACAATGTGAGCACATAAAAGGACAAAAACAGACTTTAATTAATTGCTCTTTGCAATCCAACTTCTCACGTCTCTCCTGTCTTTCTTCCTCGCCCACTCGCCTCCTTACATCGCTGCTGGTCTCACTCCAGTGCATCAATGGAAACGTGACGCCTCTGACAGGAATACTTGTAATTATCCTCCCACACTCCCGTCTCTTGAAGGTGATAGGACGGCAGGTCCCTTTCCGACGCACTAGCCGCCCCCCCCCCACGGCAGATCTGTCACTCTCCTGTGCCCCCCCACCCCCTCCCCACACACACAGCCGCCGACACCAAATCCCCCCACTTTGCGCCAAACGCTCCAGCAAGCACCTCCCACCTGGGATCCTGCGTGAGCCACATCTCACATTAAATGCACTTTAGGTGAGCTGACAGGTGATGCACACACACACACACACACATACTGTACGCACAAATAGATACACAGCTCAGCCAGGCGGTGACGCACATTAAGTCACAAAGGTGAGTAATTCTTATCGCTCGTCAGTCAGACTGTCTCACACTCTGGCAGCGTGGTGGACGACAGGAGCTCTGTACCTGTTTCTCTTCCGAATGTGTTCACTGTTCAAGTGCAATTTACATGTGGAAATTCACATTTCTATTCTATACATTTCTAGATATATTTGGTGATTATAACTTCTCAGATGTGAGGATTCACTGGCTTTCTTCCACTTAGTTTCCTTCAAGGTTTATTTGAAGGCCTCTAGAAACGAGATGATGGATGGAGGTTTGTCAGTATTTGAGACATTTTACACTAAATGACTACGTATCATTAGATTTAATGATGTGCCTGGAATATTACTTAATCTTTTGTTGTTGTATAAATTGAAGAAGCGTTTAACCTTTAATCTTGTTGGAAAAGTTACTGCCTCTCTTGCTCTGGAGGTCAGATGATGCTGCATCATCACAAGACTACTTTTTGGAACTGATTGTTTATGTAGAAAGGACATAAACCTTACTTACTATAAGTAAGCCCGAGAAAAGAAATGAATTCATGAATTCAGTAAGTCAATTAATTCATCATAAATACATTGGAGACTTTTTTTTTTTTTGCCCTTACTTGATAGCACACAGAAAATGTGAGAGGTAACCTGTTGGGATGATGTTATACAGTATGTATTAGTTGCGATAACGTGGCACAGTATGTGTCTTAGACCATTAGGCCACAGAGACACCCCGAGACTGCAGTGATACCGTGTTCGACAATTCAGCTGTGAAACCTAATACTGGATAGTCATCGGTTCTGGCATTTCTGGTGCAACACAGGAAGTGCAAGACACCCAGAAGATTTCGAAGTAGTAGTTTTACATTCTGCTTTACTGATACTGCTCTTAGTGGAGGAATAGATCTCTTTTACTGAGGTTTTCTCCCTATTTTCTTCTGCCTTCTCAGAATATCTTGAAGTCCGATACATGCATGTGTCAACAAGCTGAGCAGTTCAACTTTGACCCAACAGAAAATGTCAGTAATTGTCCTTCCGCGAAGCTGCACTAATTGCTTTGAAACTGCCGGCAGAAAAGCATTCGTCACTGAGCGTTTGTCATGGCTGTAGCTGTGAAAGATGAAATTCTTTGTTGGTTTGATGAATGAATTTATTTCCACAGCTCATGGTAGATGAACAGACATGTTAATTAAAGGCTTGTTGATGCTCTTGAACTTATTACCTAGCTTCCTGCTAATGAGCGAAATGATTTCTTAAAAAACAAAAGCCAGAGAGAAAACCAGCTTTATCTAGGGCTAGACTGGAGGAAAAAAAACTCACTTACAGCTCTTTCGCTACTTCACCTTTACAGAGAAATAACTCTTTTCTTCCCCACTGCCCATATCTGTGCTGTAATGGCAAGTAATTTAAGGGAAATTAACATTTTGACATGCTCCTCGGGGGTTGAGGAAAAGTGGAGAGGAGAGGATAAGAGAAAGGAGGAGGAGGGAGAATAAAGAGGAGACAGAAAAAGAAGATGAATTAGTATTTAATACAGTATGGTTGAATCTTTGGTCCAAGGGTTAAGTGCGGTTGAGTTAAACTGTCGTCTGCAGTCCCATTGGCCGAGAACCCTTAACTGTGTAATGGATTTTAAAACGAGCAGGGAGCGCCAAGGCAGATGGCGCGTGGACAGAAGACATCATGACCACCAAACATTGAGAACAGATCATTAAAAATGAGATATTCAAGTTTTATTTCTTGTCCAGCTCAACTTAAGAACATCTTGAATGGACTCTTAAATGTCTACCATTTGTCATACCAAGCACATGTCACGATCTGTGGCCAAGTGTTGCTTTTAGCACGAACCAGCCAAATTTTGTAAATTTTGAGTGTGGACTTAATATATAAATCCTAGTATAATGGGCCTCTGACAAACTATTGGAATCTCTGGGGTTTTTCTATTTCTATTTCTTTCTATTTTATGAATGTATTTTTGTAAGACATTTCTGTGGCCCAGCACTTTGTTTTGTGGTAGTTGGCAGTAGTTTTAGAAAGTCCTGGTACCCAAGAAGAGACCCACTCTGGATATCAGCCCACTGACTGACTGTGTAGTTTGCATGCCGTTCTGCATGGTCAAACAGGCTAGTGAAGTTGGTTTAGCCCGATGATCTGGTTCACCATTAAAAACATTTTCTCAATTTATTCTTTTGGCATTTTGCCTGTATTAGACAGCACAGCACAGAGAGACAGAATGTAAGGAATGACATGCAACAAAGGTCCTTAATCTGAACCATAGAGTCCCAGACCACTGGAATACCCCAAAAGAGGTTTACTCTGTGTTGTTGTTACCCCTGTAGGGATTACCCAACAAATACAACTGGCAACCATTCGGCAACTGGCACCCTACACCTTCTCAGGGTGTTCAGAGAGTGCTCATCTATGTCGACGACCTAATCCTTTTGACACAGCTCAGGAAATTAGCCATGGCCCGCAAAAATGATTTGATGCTTCACTGAACACCTTGGATTTGTGATTAGTTGAACGATCCTGTCCAAACGATTGTACAACTTGGGATGGAGCTAAATTTACTACTACTTTGAATTTACCCTCTCACCGTGACTTACTACCTGATGATGTAAAGGAGAGGAGATTCAGGGCAGGCAGTGAAATTCGGCACAGTGACATAAACAACAGCTCTAAACAAGTACGACTCAGTTCCCTTCGTTCGTAGCAAAGAGCCGTTGAAAAGAATCGGATCGTTTTTGAACGCAACATCACTACATGGAACCCAGAGTGATGCATGTGTTGGAGGTAGTTCACGTGGTCCACCTGGACCTCATGGCGGTGCCCCACCCAATGGTGCCTCTGGGTCCTCTGCACATGAGGCACTTACAGATGCCTGGCTGGCTGGTTGGCTAAGTGTGCATTATGCAAATTTCAGTGTGTGGATAGGCAGAGCTGAAAGGTTAGGCCCATAAAGCCTGCTTGAGGGCTTCGCTTGTGATCACAGAGCTAGAATTATAATCAGCGACCACTTTGTAAATCCACACTTTGGAACAGCCAATGGGAACCTATTGTTTCCAATCTAGCTAAGGCCCCTTGCTTTAATCTTTGATTTTGGGAAAGCCAATAGGAGCCGCTTGTTTTTAATCTAGACTTTGAAGCAGCCAATACAAATCTATTGTTTAAAATAACATTTTCAACAGCTGATGGGAACCTGCTTTACCTAAGGACTTCAGGCTCCCCCCAAAGCAGTAACTTAAACCTAAACTATCACCTTTAATTGCATGAAGATCTTAAATAATTTTGAAACAAACAACCAGAGAGTAAGCTTTATGGTATTTTTCTCTCCCTGCCACTTCTTTACCTTCCATTATTCTTTTCTTTTTCTTTCTCTCATTCTCTTTGTCTCTCGCTTCGTATCCCCAGCAGGGCTATGTGGATTAGCGCTGAAAGCTAATGAAATGTAATTACCGCCTTTGTCGATAAGAATCGATCGGCTCAGGTCTCACAGGCCCCTTCCCAGAGAGGGTCCCGGAGGGGCCAGTTATGCAGCCGCAACGCTGCCCCCTCCCCCGGCGCCCAGGCTTTATTTCCTGTCTGGTTGCCATGAGCAATGGGAGATAGCATTGACAGGGCAGTATGAAGTGGAGTCAGATCTGTCGGATGGTCCCTCAGCATGGCCTCGCAAGGGGGAATGAGATTCCTTATCAAATCAGCCGGATTAGAGAAAGGGTGTCAGGGAAAACGTCAATTCCTACATCAGACGCGAGAAGATCAGGTTTTGGCATGCTTGTGTGAAAACGTGTGTGTAGGAGATTGAATAAGAGAGAGTGTGTTGCTTAATTTGCTTAACTCCTTTCCTCTGCTTCACCTCATTTGAACCAGTATTAATATTGCAAACGTTTCGCAAACTTCATCTGTTTTTCATGGTAATTTTTATTTCTAATTATGATTTCTGTTCCAATTTACTTTCAGTTTTCAGATGAAGTTGGCTGGTGTGAGATAAGTTTGTTTTTCATTGAAGTGTTTGATGGTTAGGAGCAGAGGGGATGTCTCTATAATGCAGCTATTTTATGAAACCAATGAGGAAAGAGGTGTGTGAAGAAAATAATCTAGTTTACTAATTATCTATGAAAATACACTGCCAAGTATTGATTGGATGTATTTCCACTGTGCCTTTGATTACTCTGATTTAAGAAGGACTGTTCACCACTTAAGATTTGAAAGGCTAAAGTTCACTTTGTGGCGTTGTGATTATTATTTTTAATTTCTCCAATAGTGAAATTGGCTCTTGTTTTTTCTTTCACAGCCTTCTCTGAATATTTGTCAATGTTTTTGTTTTTGTAGTAGAAAAACAAAAAGTTTGAATACATGTGTTTCTCTTTTTTTAGAGAACCCTTTTTAGACAAATTTCAAACATGCAGTTAAATTACTGCATGTTTGAAATTGAAGAACCTGCAGGAACAACTTCAGCTGGACTCAGATGGAGCACGTGACATGGACACATTGTCGAACATCACAGGGAACGGATCTCTGTCTTTATTTTAAGGAAAATGCAGGTGTGGAAACGCAGTCTGAATGACAATGCACTCGAGTGAAGTAGCCTACAGACGATTTGTGTGTGTGTGTGTGTGTGTGTTGTTCACACAAACCACTGGAGCTGTGTGTTAACAGCAGAAACACAGTATACGAATCACACTTTATTTTTTTTATAGATTTTCTGTTTGTTGTTTTGTTTTTTAGCATGTGCAAGCGTTTTAGTTTTATGTTTTTTTTTTAATTTGTGTTTCAGCATTAATTCACTTTATCTGCTTCACCTGATATAATAGATTAGCTCTCAGTCTCTGCTTAATGGAGAGAAGCAGGTTGAAACCTTGAACTTTCTAGAGTGAGCAAACATCTCACTTTGGTTTTAGCTAAAAGATCCACCAGATGTTTTGTTTGTAGTTCCAGAGCATATTAAGCTTTTCTACATGCACTCACTGCAGCTTTCCAGTTACTGTTGTTGTCTATTTGATAACCTTGGACACCAAGAGCTTTTGAGCGTTTACAGTCATCTGCCAAGGACATTAAGCTCCCTCCTCTGTGTCATCTGTCCGTTCGATTGTTTGTCTGTCACCGTCTTCTCTCAAAAATAAATGGCAGGATTGGCATGACATTTATTCTCTCAAGAGCTAGAAGCGTACAGATTTTGGTGACCCTGTGACCTTTCATCTAGCGCCACCGTCAGGCTCTATCACCACAGGAATCGCTTAGTACCAGAACAAGACACCTACTGACATTGTGGACGCTGTGATCGTTACCGTAGCACCACCATCAGGCCAAACGCTGCCTGCATAAACTGTATAACTGTCATTAATGCCGGCCGTGAGATGAAAGATAAATGAGCAGGTTTTTATCTTTCGGTTTAAGCCTGCACACTACTGCGTGCTTTCTTGTTCTATGAGAAACTATTTCTGTGGCTGAAAACATGCAAGAGGTGGACAAACAGAGTTGTATCTCTCCCACACACTCACACACACACACTCACACATGTCTGTGGTGGTATAGGGAAGGGGCCAAGTGTGTGGGAGAGATGGAGGGAAGGATCGATAGAGCAGCGAAAGAGTGCTGTAAACCATGAAAGAAGACAAAAGCCTCCTGTTTTCCCACAGTGCACCAGACTCTGTTAGCCTGGGAGCTACAGCGCTACCACCAACACTCTCTCACACTCTCACACATACAGAAACACTTGCATACAATCATCCGGCTCGAGTAGAGTAATAAAGAAAAAAAAAAAAATAGCATGTACCCAGAAAATATCAATAAGCGTCTCTGGGAACCAACACACTTTTGCTGAGGGAGGAATAGTTTTATCCTGCACTCCTTCAGACCGCCGTCTACAGGGGATTCATCTTTATTCTTTGTTTATGTCCTTCGGTGCATTGCAAAACTTATTTTATGCCTGACCTTAAATGCCCAGAGTGTGTGTCTGTGTCTGTCTGGCTTCGGAAACTGAAACACACACATGCTGATGATTCTAGTGGAACGTAGCCGTCTCCAATGTCCATCCATCACTTAGAAATCAAATCACATGTATTTTAAAACCTTACATAAAAGTCTGGTTAAAAGATACAAACAACTCACTGAGCCCATGGCACATTGTACTTCTGTTTACATACCCCAGAGCATGATGGGAACTGTAGTACCAATACTCTAAATGTATTTGTAACAAGTTATTGGGGAACACTGAGTTCATAAATTTTTTTTGTTGAAATATCTCAACAACTATTGGATGGATTGCTGTGATTTGCTGCAGACATTTATGGTCCCTTCAGGATGATTCGGAAAAACGTTTTATCTGGCGCCATCATCACGGCAAAATTACAATTTGGCAAAAAATACCTGCAAAACTAAAGCCATTCTCATCAGCCTCAGCTGTACTTCGTGGTGTTAATTGTTGTTAATTAGCAAATCTTAGAATGCTAATATGCTAAACTAAGATGGTGAACATAGCAAGCGTTGTCAGCATGCTAGCATATCATTTTGAGCAGGTTAGGATGCTGATGTTAATTTAGCTAAGCTTCACAGAGCTGCTAATGAAGCTACTCTCATGTTATGTGATGCTACTAAGACAGAGACAGAGTCCCATAAACACGTTTGTTATGTCCCTACAGGACATGGACATGCTCCTCTAAGGCATGCCAAGTTAAAAGATGTAGGGACGTTACAAGCTTGTGAAAAGCTGCCTTCGCGTTCTGGTCGAGTGTATGAGTGTTTGTGTGTGTTAATGACAGTTAGCATGTGTGTGTGTGTCTCCATCGCTATGTGTGTTTTTGTCTTCTTTGTGCGTCGTGTCACTCCTCATTCGATGACTGATGGATATCTGAGGGGACATTTTGTGGTGTCATTCAAGGGCTCCTCAACAGACTGCAATGCTCTGCTGATGATGCACACACACACACACACACACACACTCACACTCATGCACGGACATCATTGGCACATAAAACAAGCCCAGTTATGAGCACACAGCGCGAAGAATGGGCACAGCGTGTATTTGTTTGACCGTACACAGTATCACAGCAGTTAGCACAGAGATTGGGTTTATTTAACAAGCATCTAAGCAGAACCAGCAAAGCCCTCACTAATAATAACTCAAACAAATGCCCTTCCACTGTATGAGAGCGGTGGGAATACTATTAATGCTCATGTAAATAGCAGGTTATTTTCGGCAGGTTGTTTTGCTGTCTGGGGTTGGTTGCATTGTCAGAAAGCAATTGTAAATGAACCAGCTGAGAAGGGAGCGGCCCGGGATGACTCAGATGAAAAAGTTCTTCATTGTAACCACTGTTGTTGCTGTTTGTGCAGATTATTTTTACTGAAACTTGCCTGCATACGTAGATGTATTTTCTACATCTCATTTGCATTTGGTGGCCTGACACAGATTGAATAAAAATGCATATTTTTTCACAACTCATTCTTCAGTTTTGTAGTTTGTAGCACAAACATTCATTTGAGTTCAGTCCTCTGGGCGTGGACTCCAAAAAGGCCCCCTCACACTTGCATTATGGCTTCTTCTCAAAGTCAATGTTTAGGCTAATAAGAAAATGTGACAGTCACTTCACACACCTGACACCTGGCGACATCGCTCGAGCTTCCCGTGACAGGTTTTAAGCTCTAATTAGAGATTATATGACATGTGTTATTCAGCGAGAACTGCTCCTCCTCGTCGAGATTCTAATAAACATAACATCCAGTTTAGGTTCGAGGTTTTAAAACTTAAGTTCGCCCGGTCGAAGTTGCTCGACACAAATCAACAGATATTATCTACCTTTGATTTTTTACATTTGCTTTCGTTTCCAAACGAGTGCATTAGATGACATCATTTAAAGGGCCGGCTCACCCATGTTGCAAAAAAAGAGTTTGAGGGGGGTGACGTCAGCTCTATGTGTGAGTGGATGAACAGGGCGTGGGGGTGAAGGGACTGGGTGGTGGTGGGGGGGGGCTTGCCACCTGCCCCTGCTGTTACCGCGGCAGGTGGCAGGTGGATTCCCTGGTTGTTTCAGGAAGTTAAGCTGCTGCCAAACCACCACAGCTTACTTTCCTTTTGTCTTTCTATCAGACTTCCTACTCTTCTCATTGCTCTTCCATCTCTTGCTGCACTCAGCACATGAGCAAGTCACTCCCACTGTCACGGTTGTGGGGTCTATTCCCAGCGCCCATGTAGTCTAAAGACTGTAAAGGCCTCCGCACTCCCTCAGACCTTCTTTCCTCTTGGTTGTATTTATTTCCCTCCTGCTTTTTCTTTCTGCCGACAGCTGCCTGCCCGTCGTCCCTTTTTTCCTCTCCCACCACTCTCCCTGTTTCTTACTCTTTCTGTCAGTTTGTCTTTCATTTCGTACCCCCAGAGCGAGAGGATTCCTGCAGAGGAGTGGCATTTAGAGAATCTCGCTCTCCTATTGCTGTCTCTCCACTGGGGTTAGAGAAAATCAATCCCACTAATTAGATCTGTGCATCACTGTTATTTTGTCTCTACATGTGTGTGTGTGTGTGTGTGTTCTGCATGTCCTGTAATCTATATTTAATGTTAGGAAGCAGAGCTTTAAAGAGCGCCACAGCTGGCCTGTTTGCTAATTAATGACATTTTCCCCTTTAATTACCATTCAGTGGAAGCCTGCGCTCTACTCTTCTCTGTCTTTGCTTTGTTTTTCCTTTCTCGTTTTATTTTTTCCTTTCTGTCGTCTTCTTCCTTTCTATCCTCATCATTGTCTTTCTCACTTTGCCTTTAGTTGTCCCTCTCTCTTCTCTGGCAGATCCCTCTTTGTCGTCTCTTTTCATGTGTTGAACTCTCCGTCTCTCAACTGTCACTGTCACGACACTCTTGAGCAAGGCACTGAACCCAACACACTTCAACCGAGCCTAAAGGGTCTTAAAGGCACTCACTTAGTCTGACCAACAGTCAAACAAGACTGAAAGTGCGTTTCCAATCACCTGCTGTCATGTGCGTTTTCAATATTAATCAATTATCTGAACATCAAAACACAAAGAAACATTTTGAAAGTTGATTGTGACACGTCAACCTTTTCTTTATGAAAAGTTTGAATATAAAATTGAACCCAAAAGGTACCCGATGTAGCGAGCATATCGTATCCCTGTTGTCTGCAAAATGTATATCACGGAAACACTGAGTCACCAGTAGGAGACTGTTGTTGTACTGGGCCGAACCCAGTGTGCAAATGTACGACTCTGAAGACGGGGGATGTTTCCTCTCCCTCTCTCTCTTTTATTTCCATCTCTTTATCTTTGGGGCTCAGATCTCAGATCGGCTGTTTGTCTCCCCGGGGAGAGAGAGCCGAGCCTCCATCTGTCTCTCAGCCTCGTCATCCCTCCGCCCTCCGCCCTTCCTCTCCTCCTCACCCTCTTTCTCTCTCCCTGGGATCTTGGTCTATCACCACCTGTCAGATGCCCGTCTCTCTCCCTCACACCAGCTCTGTCTCTGTCCAACTGTCGAATGAAATTTTGACTGAACTTCAAATGTCTGAAAAGACTGAAATGTGAAAAAGGTGCACTTCCATCGGTTTGCTTTGAAATAGTTTTTAGAAAACTATCCACTGGAAAAAAATGCATGTTCTTCGTATGGAATTGTTTCATGTTCAGATGCAAGCAGAGCTGTGAGTCTCTTCTGTGCATTTCAGTTTCAACAAATATTTTCAAGTCTCCTTTCACAAACCCTTCTGCTCTTTTAGTTAACTAGAGATACTCACAGGTATACCCTGTGTGAGTACGGCATTTCTGTCCAGACAGAGTTGCCAGCTTTAGTTTGTCATTTGCTGGGCAAAACCATATAAATCACAATTTCCTTTTAGACTAAACTGAATGGTTCAACAGAAATGTGTGTAGTGAATGATTGCAAATCATTAAAATTGTCTGCAGTGCTCCTTTGGTGAAGACCAGTCCAACTGTCCTAGACTGAACTGGACCTACCTTCTGGACCTGGACCTACCTTCTGGGTGACAAATCTGCAAGCCATAAGTGGATGGATTGAGAACAGCGTATTTCCATGATGGGGGTACTTGATTTGAGACCCCAAAAGTATATAAAAGAAACAACGGAGCAACTTTATCTGCCTCTGTGAGTCCTTTTTGAACTTGAGAGGATTTACATTCATGTCGTTCGTCAGGTAACAGCTGAGCACCCAAAGGCTAAATATAACTAAATGAGAATCTTCTTCTGCATATTTCTTCCAGTCATAATTGTGGGTCATTTGTGCCAAACTTGAGTATTAAGTTGGATAAAATCCGTCTGCAGTGAAATTTCTTGAAATAGCCATATTGTCTGAACCATTATGGAGACTTGACTCAGACTTGAGACTTGAATTGGACTCGTATTTTGTGACTCATGATCGTCTCTCAGGGACTTAGTGTCAGCCGGGGGTGAAGTTAGAAATGAATGTTGCTTTGCCTGTTTTTGAGCTCTAATGAGAATTCAGACCTCTGGGATCAAACCTACTGAGTCAAAGACATGTTGGCTGCCCACACCTCGTTGTAATACCTCTGACAGAATGCTTTGACACGGCTGACAAAGTGCCCGTTGCTAAGAGACAAAGTGAGAAAATAGCTCAGTACAAACAGAAAACCTACAGATTAGTCTGAGATGCAGAACACGCTGGCATTCAAACACTTAAGTTCTAACCATTGAGTGTTTGTTTTGATATCCAAACCTGTTTCACTTGGGCACAGGATGGAGTTTTCAGGCGGGATTTAGTTGAACCAGACGTCTTTTCATAGCTATCACTCAAGTTTGAGCGGGCCAGAGAAGTAATCTGACCAAGGCCTTGAGTCGTCTCAGATATTCAAGCATGTTCTTGATTTGAAGACGGAAATTGCCAACGAGAGCTTGAGAAACCAGATGCATGTTTGGGCAGCAAACAGTGAGGTGGTGAACCACAATGCTAGTTCTTCCTGCATATCTGATCCTGATCAGATTTGTTTTGCAGTTAGAGGCCTCCTTCTGTTTTCTAGGCCACATGTCCAGTCGCTCGAGCTCCACATGATAACTATGAACAGCTGCTACGCTCAGGTACCAAATAAACACATCTGAAAACTGAACCGAAACGTCAAGCGCTCCACTGATGTTCAGGAATCTGTCGGGACTTGTTGGTCTTGACTTGAGACTTGACTTCATAACCAAGACTTGAAATTTACTTGTGTCTTGCAATTAATGACTTTGTTCCTCCTCCGACGAGGTGGTGTTGTTGACGTTTCAGTCGGCTTCTTCTCTGCATCGTGTATCTGCTCAGGATTAAACCTTTTCCAACAGTCCAGTTACTTGGAGGGCTCCTCCAATGGGAAGATACTGTACAAACGCAAGGCACCCAGATCACATGAGCAGCATAATACGTTGTACACCTTTTTTGTGATCTTTTAACACATGATCCCTAATTTTGTTGTGTGTGTGTGCACTACTACATGTGTAAAACAAGACACTACAGGAAATACAGGTGATTAATGTCGGTGGTACAAAGATTTTGATCCTTAAACGGTTATTTTTTTAGTTTTTCATAGCGCTGGCTGGAGTTATTCACCCAGGCAACTGCTCCTCAGGCTGCAGCAGTTAGGACACTTGACCAGACATATTAGATCGGCCATTCGTCAACCTCTAGCAACTGAATCAGCCTTTCTTTCTCAGACTCCAGGGCCCCTTGAGTACGAGGACTCTGAGAGTACAAGGATTGAAACGCACCAGTTAGCCTAATTCTGTCCCTCTCCCCCTGCAGATGTCCCACTGCCAGTCGCCTGAATCAAATCTCACCCTCCAGTCATTCATTCAGGGTTGTGGGATGTGGGCTGTCTGTGCCGTGTCTCCTGCACTGGCTGTTCCTTTTGCCTTTATTTACGCTGTGTCTGTGAATATCCACTTGTATCCCACAGCAGCAGATGACATATCACATCCCTCTCAAGCTTTTGTCAGGCAGCTAAATCCCGTCCCCATCGCTTTGGCGGGCCAACAGTGGAATGGAAACCTTAACTCACTCCTGCAAAGCCCCTGCAGACAGTGGCCGGGCCCCGCTGCTTCCGATCAATTCCACTTCCTCTGAATATCAGTAAATCAAGCGGCAGCAATATCCCTCCCCTGGTCCGTTGACGCAGACTAATTCTGCCAGTTTCCTCGATAGTGATCTCACTAAGACCCCCAGTGAATGGTGGGGAGAGAGAGAAAAATAACTAGTGTTGTATAAAAAGCAAGCCAACAGGTCTACGGAGCAGGGATTAGTGGGTAAAGTGGATTAGGAAGAGGTATTCTGATATTCCGCCCAGGCTGCAGAGAAGGTCTTTAGAAAAGCAGAGAAACATCTGCTGGAGCTTAGTGAGGCAATGAAAACACTGAAAATCAGAATGGCTAGAAGACACGCGCGCTAACACACTGAGAGATTTAAAACAACGAAGCCATGGCACGGGAACGAGGCAGTGGAACACAACGAAACCTTCACACTTTTATATATATAAATGTACATACAGCAGCACCCTGGGGTGCTTGTGTTCTTGGCTCTGTGTTCGTGCATCTGTGTCAGTGTATTTTTATAGATGGAGTGTGTGTATGTGTGCATTTTAGTGAGAGTGAGAGCGATTGCACCAGCTAGACAGGTCCTGGCAAATTAGAGCTCATATCTGATTGAAGCCTTTGTATTTTGAAAAGCCACGGGACACGCAGTCTCTGTTGCTCTTCCTTTACCTCTGTCTCGCGTTGTCTGTTCCTCCACCTTTTATTTACAGCTCCATCGCAGCGCTGACATAATGAGGACATGAGTTCCAAATGAGATGAAATGAGGTAAAACAAGGCTCCTGTCAGCATCGTTTTCTGGACAACTTCTAAAAACAGCCGGCGCCGCTTCCTTAACTGGGCCATTAACTCAGAAGGAAGCCTTCAAAGTCCTGCTTTGACTGAGCAAACAGTCCAACAGGACGGTAATGTGCAGCTGAGTGTGATATCGCTTTGATGGGACGGGCAGAAGAGCTGCACAGCTGAGTGAAGATATAAAGCAGAGATGGGAGTCGGAGAAATTTAGCATCAGAAAGAATTGGGTGACAGGACTTTACTGTACTATTTTTACTTTTGCAGTGAAACAGATTCTTTCAACATCAGTGATCAGTCATCAGTTAGCGATAAAAAAAAATGCATCAAAGCATCGACAGGGCTGCAACTAAGGGTCATATTCAGTATCGATCATTCTATAAAAGTTCTGCCTGCGGTCCATAATTCAGATATATTCAATGCACAGTGATAAACAATGGAGAAATCAGCCAATCCTGCTCAGTAAAAACAATTAAACAATTATCAAAAGTGGTTGACAGAGGATTAAATCATCAATTTTGATGTGCTACTCCCAGTAACTAATAATAAATACTAATATTAATGTTGGCTGATACACTGTTGTAAGTCTCACCCTGACCTTTTCAGCATCATTATGTGAATGTGTGTTTGGGCTGTCGCTTGTTATTCAAACCAGCTCCAAATTGTCCGATCCATCGGGATCGCATTCCTCCAAGCTTATCAATTCCTTATATCGATGGCGGCATGTTTTTCTGACAGTCTGACAGTTTGTTGCAAAACAGTGACGTCAAACTCACGAGCCTACGCTGCTGGAAACATGGCGGAGACGATGAAACGGTCCAACGACAACAGTGCTGCCTGTTACGTCTGTAAAATGATCATTTCAAGTGAAGGTGGAAACGCCAGCAACATGAGCCTAAATTCCAGGAACGTGCGTTCAAATTCAACAAATTGCGCGTCGTTTCAAACCCGTTCAAACTTTAGATCTTTGGACAAAGTGACCGTCCTGATATGTGCGATGTGTTCACTGTGTGTCTGTGTGCTTTTGTGCATGTGTGTCTCCCTCTGATGCAGCCATAAGTCCAGTCAGGGTGTAGTGTGTTAAATATTGATGCCAAGCAGCGCCTGACCAGTCCCAGGGGAGGGCGGTGTAAAGGTTGTGGCTCTAACAGCAGGCTCCAGGGAGCTGCAGTATATCGCTCACTTTCTTCCCCCCAGGGCCATATTTTCCTTATTTTTTTCCCCTGGCCTCTGTAGACTCACCGCAGCAGTAAATGCACCCTATATTTCCTCTTTTATTATTTTTTTTTTTAAAGCCATGAGATATTCCCTGCCAAATCTGCAGGCTGCCACACAACTCTGTCCATTTATCTAACACCGTAGCAGCATGTTGTGTTGACACCAAAGGAGAGCCAAATAGACTGCCGAGGCTTTTCTGATGCGAGCTGGAAAACAAGAATAGTGTTTGGAGGCAAGTGTGGGCAGACTTCTGACATGAAGGTACTTATTTTTACCAACTAAAGGTGTAAAGCTCGGTCAAAAGGGCAAGTCGCATGTTGTGTTTGTCATTTGTATATGTTAAGCATGTTAGCGAGGCAGCTGCTATGCAGTTAAAAACATGGAATACAACATATACGTTCCAATTACTGGCATATGGTGGGGAGGGAGGAGCAAAGAGTGGAGAAATTCAGCCACCACTGATACGCTCTGATGGGCACAACAGCTTTTCTTTACAGTCCTGATGAGCCGGGTTGTTGATAAATAGGATCTTTGGTTGTTCCTTATTTAGTCATAACTATTTAAAGAAATTCTTGAGATATGAAGCCACGTTTTTGGATCAGATATACTTCACCAGTGTATGTCTGGATGGACGTCACCAATGTGGTGTTCACACCCGACAAAAACGCTTCTTTTCTCAAAGTGAACATTTCCCGAGGCTTCCGGTTCTTCCGCACATTTGTTCTGACAGCTTTGAGGTATCAGTTCAGTTGGTCTAAAATAGTTCAAACGTGTAAATAAAATGCGATATTAATGTCTGCGCGACAAACCAAGGGTTTCCCCTCAGAACTCAGAGTTGCATTTTGGGTAAGCCCTCTAGAGCGCCGTCGCTGTACTGGGCCGCAGTTTAATTTAATTAAATTTAATTCATCTACATTGTACTTTGCCTCTGGTCTTTTCCCTTTATGTTTGAATAATAACTGTTCAGCTGTAGAGCTCTGGTCCCCATGAGGAATGAATTTCTGTAAAGTCATGGAAAAAAAAAAAGAAGCATCCTTGATGATATCCAGTGCTGTTCACTGTGGACTTGACGAGGCAAACTGAGGTCAGTCATGGTTTCAAACACTTAATTCCCCTCCATCAAGCTTTGTTGCGGCTCCTCTTGAAGTGTTCTACAAAAGCCATAGATGGTACAGGTTTGGGCAGCGAGACAGTTTCACTTTAATCAATAATTACACAGATGTTCAGAACATTTGAACCCTTGTCAGCATCCACACAAAAAAAAAAAGATCTCACTAGCTAGCTGAGAAAAACGCCGTGCAGCTTTGCTTTTTGTGATTGACTTACTGCTGCTTGTATCGATGGAACCGTGTCCAAAGGTTTTCAGTCAATGTTGTCAACCTCAACGCAGACTGTAGCTTTTCTTTTAAAATGATTAAGTATGCATCTTTATGAATTATTATATATGGTGTTAGCGGTGAGATCTGGTGTCCTGCGTCAGAGGAAATGTGGTACGGCTACTCAAGGTCCCGAGAGGAAGATTGCTAATGAGTTTGTCGATCCCCATATGTTTCATCATAAAGTCAAGGTTTTCCCCTTGACCAACACTTGATCCATGACAACGCATCCCTAAAAGTAATTTCCATGAATGCTGATATCCACATCCAGGGTTTTTCCTGAATGTTAGTTTCATTTCAGAAAAGTGTATTAACATTTTATGACTTCAGCTTTGGCCGTCTGTAGTTCAGGTCTGCTGTGAAACCCCTAATATTCAAAGTCTCAAGAGGACGAATGCTAATGTCTTTTGACGACTCCGTGACCTTTTCTATACGTCGCCACGAGCAGATGAAATGTCCTCTGGCACGTAAGATAGAAACATGTCAGTGCATTCGTGCTCCCACTTTGATTGTGACGACCCCATGACCTTTCCTTCAGCCACACCTTCAAAAACACACTACATTTCTAGCCCCACCCACTGTTAAAGCACTGAGAATATCAAAATTATCTGTTCTGTCAACTATGTTCGGTGTGGGGCTGTGATGAATATTGCAAGTTGTTTTGTCTTTTTGGCAAATATAAGGGAACAAAACATTGTGTGAGAATGATTTTGCTTCCAGCTTTTGTTTAAGATGACCTGCATCTCTGCCTACTTTCTACAATCTGTGTCAGTCGAATTGGAGTTCCAGCTCTACTGGCTCCTGCTACGCTGAGTCATCTTGTTGTTTGTGGGATGATATCTACATTCAGGCTCATGGCACTACACGGATAGCGAGAGTCTCTGTACTCGCATTACAAATGGCTAAATGCAATATGCCCTCCAGGGCCGTGTCGCAGCCAGATGTTCATTTCCTCTCTCACTCTCTCACCATTCGCCTTCCCTCCTTTGGCTCTTATTTCTCTGTCTCCCGCTCCCTACTCTCCGTCCAGATGTCCGTCTCTCCCGGGCCCTCCTCTCTGGTCGCATGTGACAGCTTCCCAACAGCTGGAAAACAGGCAGCCCAGGTGTGCACGGGTGTGTGCTGGTGTTGTTTTGTGTAAATCTCGTGGAATATTTATTGTTTGTGTGCACCTGGGTGTGAGTTACATCGTATTCAAGGGTGTCCACAGAGATCCCGCCCGCGGTAAACTGAAATCTACTTTACTCGTCTTATTTGCATAATACAGTTAATGACCATCTGATGAGGCTGGAAGTCACTGTTAAAGGTATTAATCGTGTGTCGGTTGACGATTCTCTTTGAATTCCTTAACTCTGAGTCGTAGTGGAGGGTTTATTATGAGGCCATCGACTCTTTATAACCACAGTTATCGAGGTTAGCTGATCCCTACTAAAACTAGTCCTCCTTACTTGTGCTTTTGGATGTGCGAGTGGATCAGAAAGGCCGGAATCGTGAATAGTTTTGTTTGTGTACTGACAATCTTTGACTTTGTGCATCACGGTTTAACTCAACCAATCAGATTATTTCCGCGTCCAGCTACAAATCCAATCGGAGGATTTCTATTTGTGTCGCACAACAATGATCACTCACTAAAGGTCGCTTTTTTTTTCTCCCCCCCCCCCCCCCCCTCGCCTTTTCATTTGGCACCACATGGCTGGCCGTCCCCCTCTCACTTGAACGTGAATGTGTGTGAGAGACGGAGAGAGGCGGAGACGAAGTGTGCGGGAGTGTGCGTTGCTGTCAATATAGCCAGAGAATTGAGTTATGCTCCTAAAGCTGCTCCTGCAATCTGGCCTCCTCGTCTTCATCCCTCCCTCCCCTTTCTTCCCATCTACTTCTCACTCTTTCAATTTCTCTCCTTCACACACACTCACACACACACACACACACACACATGCTCGGGGTACGAGACTGTGTGTATGTGTGTCTATCTGTGTGTATCAGTGTGTGTGTGTGTGTGTGTGTGTGTGGGAGGTGTTTTGGCAGCCTCTGGTAGTAGAGTATAATAACAAAAACTGTCCGGTTGGCATTCGCTCACATATCCCAGTACGCCCTTCGTCCTTCGCCCTGTCCCCCTCCTCCTCTTCCTCCGCGCTCTTGTTTTCTCTTTTTGCCATTCCTTTTCTCTCTGCCATCTTTTCGCAGCACAGATGAAACTCTCTCCTTCACACCAACTCCTACACTCTCTTTACTCCTCTCTCCAAGTCGTTTTTTTTTTTTTATTTATCATTTGCCTATCTAATTCTCTGAAATACATTTTCTCTGTTTCTCCGTGGTGCTGCTCGGGCACTGCTTGCACTTCAATTTTGTCCAAATCACATTTGTGACTCTCGCTCTGCATATGTACTCTGAGAATGTGTGTGTGCTTTTATAATTCCATCCAGTGAGCACCAAATGTTCTAACAAGGTTAGAAAGATGAGAGAGACTTCCAGCGCGCCGACATTTTGGCTCGCGCTCATGAGCTGGTTTAGAACTGCAGATGACCTGATTTGAGTCCTTTGATTTTGAGTATCACAGCTTAGCTACTGGAACGATGCACGGCAGTCCTCTCAAGCGTTGGGTTTTTTCCCGTATCCTGAAATGCTGTGAGCGTTACTCTGCTTTTGAGTTTGAAGGGCGGTGTCGCCCTTTTTCCAGCCTTTTCCAAAATCACCTCCAGCGTTACCAGAGATAAAATCTCTCCGGCTAGAAATGAGAAGCCTGCTTTTGTCTGCCACTGTCTGAAATCAAGCACCCACTGTTTTAGAAAATGATTTACAGGTTAAATCTGCCGCCATTATCATTGTGATGACCGGCGTAGCAACAGTAACTAAGGGAAGCGGGCGCTCTCTGTGGTTAACTTACTGTTCAGAGTGATGTAATATACCCGAAGCTAACTAACTGGGCTTCGTCGGCAACACAGATCCATCACGGTTTGTCTGGTTCTGCCTCGATCCCGAACACAGTTTAGATCAGGGGATTTTCCAGGATGTGTTAACAGACCGCGTAGGGTGGCCTGGGATTGTTTTCTGCTCCTTAAATGTGTTTAATTCTCCCCTCTCCTCTCTCACTGTAAGGTAGCATCACCGATAGGAAACCAATGAGCTGTGCCCGAAATGTATTTTTCTGTGCAGCCATGTTGACAGATATTCACGTAAAAGAAGACTCCACATTTAGTCTGAACAAACGAGTAGGGCTGGTATTTATGTTATAACAGCAGCCGTTGATAAACAGCTAAAACTAATGGGAATTGTACTTAAAAGAATAAGACTGAGACCGAGAGTGTAAGCAGGTTTGTTTGGAACCACAGGGACTATTTTGTCTGACTTTCAACCACTGAAATTGTCAATCTGCCTACGCTTACTTCTCTGCTGGAGAGCCATCTCACTCTGGATAAAACACTCAGCAGTACCTGTTCATATAACTAGTAGCTGGACTGAGTCAAATAAATCAACACCAGGGAAGGTAATATAATGAAATTTATTAAACTGAAAGGCACTCCAAGACCGCATACCTCCACCAAGGCTGCGCAGTCATGAACACTTTCTGAATAGTAGAAATGTTCAGTCTGCGTCAAAGTAGTAGCAAGTGGAGAGAGGAAAGTGAACATGATAAGAAATCCTCCGTCACATTTTATACATACGGTGATAATGTAGTTATAGCATTGTTTTTAACAGTAATTATTCATACACCGGTAAAAGATTGGTGGTTAATCGTCGCAGGCCCTTAAGGCTGCGGTGCTTCATTTTCGTGTCAGATCTGAGTGTCCACCCTGCCATCACCTCCCTCATACTGACACCTGACCTGAGTCACAGCGGAGTTAGAAATATTGAACAAGACATCGTGGACGTTCCCTCAAAGTAATGTTCAACCTGTGAAATGAGCTCGACTCCACGGAGAGCAACCTCCATATTTGAGGATTTGCGAATCAAGGGAATAGATGTATCTTCCGCATTAAAATCGAGATAATCAACTTGATAGACACACTTGATACCAGATACAGTACCTGATTTACATGATGAAGAGATTGATTATCACAGAGCTTTATTCATTAGGAAGTAAAATATGCACACACACTTTCACAGAATCAGAAGGTAGTTAAGCTTAAGTCTTTTTAAGATAAGTCCATTCTTGTTTTCTTTTGCAACCAACAAAGCTTGTCTTTTCTCTGGAGCCTTTTAGAACCAGTCTAAGTTATTAAGATTGATATTCTTCCATTTTTATTCTCATTAGTCAGCGTCGGGGGTGTCAAGGATATGAGTCAAAAAGCCAATTTCACTTGCTATTTGTAATTTTTAATGATTTGAATTTATGGTCCGGAGTAGAATTGAATACTTGGGTTTACATTTATTCCACCCATATTTACTACCACTGAAACGGTCTGTATGTGTATGATATATATTATTTTTAGCACTCGGCTGAACCTTAAACATTTCCTTTATTTAATGATTCCATACCATTATAAATGGTCGTCCTATTCGTCATAATTCTTGAACACAACATGTATTTGCAACCAGATTAAGATAATATGTTCACAAAACACCAAGAAATCCTCCAAAGTATGATGTGATTCCGCCTATAGGTGGCGCTACAGCAACATGATACATTTAAGAAGTCATGAGGTTGTTTTACTGAAGATTTTCATCCTCGCACAAAGCCCTAAAGTTTAGTATTTAAGTGTGGACTTCTTCCACAGAAGCCATTTTCACACGTCACAGTAGGAAAGTTGTAAACAATAACATTTAAAATAGCTGAAGTCCATTTAGCTGCTTCAGTTTCGGGACCCTTTTCTGACCTTTTTTGTCAAACCCATCTCTCTCCCCGCATTTCTTCTCTCTACCAGTTGTCCAATAAAGCCAAAAAATGCCAAATAAATTATAAAAAAACAAAAACATTCTGAATATTTTGTACTATTAAAATAAACAGTTTATGGGATGGTTCCACCTGTGAATGCTTCCATTCAAGTCATCTCTGTCCACATGAAATGGGATGTCTGAGTTCATGTTCACTAGAGAGAAAGAGGACTAAACAGAAATGTGTGTAATGTGCAGTCTGTTGCAGAAAGGTCATTGTTCTGTCATTTTCCATATGCCGGAAAAGCAGTCCTGCATGGCTGTTCCTAGACCAGTGCGTCTATTCCCAAAGCAGATGTGAGCCCTTTAACCTCAATCAGTAATTTCCTGTAATACCAACGGCTTAAACTGAAGCTCTACCGGGTCCACATTTTTTTTTTAAACATTCATTAAAAATGGTCTGATTGTTTGAGGAAATGTTTTGGTTTATGTTGAACAAAAAAAGGAATTTTAAAGGAGATAATGGCCCCGTCGTTAATGGCTTCTTCTTCTTTTTTTCTGAATTTCATCAGTGTTGCTTAACTTGTCTGTTGCGAGTAGAGTGGCATAATTTGGGTTTATTTTATGATTTTTTTTTTTTCTCCCCACACACACAGTCAGAAGAACAGAGTGATAATAGAATCATTGATGAATGAGCTGAATGCAGTTAGGGAAGCATGAAAGAGAGAGAAGGGGCGTGTTGAGATTAACGTAGCACAAAGCAAATTGGGTTTGCCATTATTACACAATTCAGACTGCAGAAAGCCCCTAACCATGAGAGACAAATGAGGCCTGAGATTCATAAAAGCTCCATTAACGGGAGCAAAGGGAGTGAGGGCAGACCATCAATGGGTCCGTTTAATACCAAACATTTATAGATCTGTGTCTATGGCCTGTGGTGTGTAATGACTAGACTGCCGGCCTCCTGCTTTCCAGGGACATCCAGACCGCTAAATCAGGATCAAAATAGATTCTTCTTCAAGCTTCCCTTCTCAAACCGGTCCGCTTAGTCTCGATCGCCTGACCGTGATCCTTGAGGTAGCGCGAACCTGCTATTCATTAACTTCTTCACTCCCTACGTTGGAGCAAACAGCTCCCTCTAGCCTGTTCGTCTTTTTAATTAAGCTAACTCTAGATCCTCCTCACCCTGTGTTGTGTTCTGTAAAACTCCGTCATCCTCACAAATCTCAGAATATTTTGTTGTTCGCTCGAATGTTGGCATTAGCAGGTGCGTCTGGAGATCAATGGAGTTGTCACCGACTCCATAAAGCCATCACCATAACCATAACACAGCCGCTATAATACTCCGCTTAACTGACTGAGAACACATCATCGCCCATTCAGGCTAATGTGCTAATACGTCTTAGTGCTAATGTCAACGCGACGGTGGGACTCTATGGATGAGGCCCCCGGCACAAACCAGATTATCCGTCCGTCTGACTGTCTCTCAGATGGCCAGAGTAGGGGAAATAGAGTGTCTCATTATCGTCATCTGCAGACGGCTCTCCACTAATCTAGAAAAAAACGACGCCATCAGTGAATATTTGCTTAGCGGGCAGGAGCACCGAGGGCTGCTCGCTACTGGCGCAGATTGGCAGACGCGAGTCTCACACACTCATCACAAGTAGTGTCAGTGCTCACTGCAAGGGCATCCGTCAGCGGTGTGTAGATACAGATGGTGGGTCAAGTTTCAATCTGAGTGAGGAGAGAGAGGGAGCAATGAGCCGATTGGGGGATAGAGGGTTTCTGGGATTGTTTATTGCTGAGCTGTAATTGGATAAACCTGGCGTCTAACCTCTTTAGGCCTGTCACATTGCTTCATTCTCATGAGGCCAATCTCAGATGCCCTGATTGAGTTTATGCTCAATTGAAACTTATCAGCTTTTTTTTTTCCTTCTCTTGTTTTAGGAGTGCTTGACAAAGAGGTGTATAAGTGGAGTGGATGGCAGGAAGTAGCATTACAGTTTGGGTTTGAATCATTACCGAGCTTGTTAATATGCTCTTTCTGAGTTGTACTGCGAGTAGCTTTACTTCCCACTTTGGCTTTCTATTTCCTCAGGACTGAAATCCAACATGAAATTGCCCCAGGAATATCTCTGCACCAGTATTACACCCTGCCAACAAGTACATGTTCAACTGCTGCAAGCACACATGTAAAATCTACAGGAATTGCCCTGAGCTAACATATGCTAGTCAGTCTGTTATGATGAAGAGTGATATTTATTTAAAAAAGAAAAAGGGAAAAAGGAGGGGGGGGCAATCATTATCTTTCCCTGAAATGTTACAGTGAACTCCATTTAAATCATATCAATTACGGTAATTAAGCAAGTGATGAAAACCACAGTGAAGTTAGACACTAATTCAACGAATAATAAGCTAATATACTAGTTAATTCTAGTAATGCTTGATCAAATCACACTCTCCTTGATGCAATTTGTCACCTTTAACGGAAATCTTTCTTGCACGTAGACGAGAGAGGAAATCATTTGGAAAGCTGAATGTGAAAAAAAATGTTTTGATTTGGCTGTTGCTGTCTTGATTTCATATATGTGTCGCAACAGGTGGGCTTGTGCAGATGTTGGATCAGACAACCTGCAATAAATTCCCTTTAAATGTCGTTTTGAAGTCAATTGGTTGTCTTTACTTCTATCTTTACAATCAATCTCAAAACGAGTGAAACAGACTGCTGTCTGTACTCGACCCAAACCACAGTCATGGCCCTGTTACTCAAACCCTGGACCTGGCTTATTAATAATGACCACAGAGCATAACCTGAATGGAACTGGGCCCCCAGCTCAAAAGAAATGAGACTTGAACTGACCCAAATCCAGAAAAGACTCACTGTTTAATAATGCAATTCAAAGAATGTCTTATAACTGTCCTGTCAGATCCTTTTGAAACTTTTCCCAGATCAGAGGCCTTTATAGACCTTGTTTGACTGTTTTATGAGCCAGAAACTTTGTTTAGATTTGATCAATTTCCACTCTGCTCGCTGGTTTGAGCTCTGCCAGATTCAGATTCTTGGCATATTATCTGAGCAAGGAAAATGAACCAAAAGTCAGCGAAATCGTTATTTTCTGGGGCTCTGGGTAGCCCCAAACAGTCGCCAACCATGAGATATTCTGGGATTCTCCAGTGATTCTCCTTACAATTAACAATCAAACCGAAATAAAGGTAGCTAACTCTTTTCTAACTTACTGTTTTCACTCTTGCCTGAACAAAAATCCTGCTTGTTCACTATATAGAAACTATGGCGATCCGATCAGACTCACCCCAGAACCTTTGCCGACTTGAAAGCCCTAACCTAGAACGAGTTTTCCCCCTTCCTGACTCTCTCTGGCACTCACTCACTCACACTCCCTCCAGTGTCGTCAGTGTCTTTCAGGTTCGTCCATTCACCTCTCCTCTCATGCTGATTCGTGCCCCTCTACCGTCCTGCCTTCATGAGTTACTTTCCAGAACCAAGGTGCTCTTCACATTTGAAAGACCAATTTCTTCTATTGGATTAATTCATCAAAGTTGCCTCGGAGCTCACTGACCGCTACAGCGGGAGCAGAGGAAGGAGACACGACTGCAGAGACGGCACGAAAGGCCGGTATCACTAACTTTCTGCCTTTCTAAGAACATTTCACTCAGAGCCATAATTTTGATTTACTGTAATCCAAAGAGCGTGCCCATGGAAGGATGTTTAAACCATTTGAGCTGGTTTATTTTTGTCTTTTTTCATGCTCACCTTTCTTTTTCATATCACTCAAAGTTTAGAGGTGTAAAATCCATTTAAAGAACTGTACAAATTTGCTGGACGCCTCATCCCTCCAACACCTGCTGGCCAGATCCCCGTCACAATTAGTACGAACACTTGTGGTCCCAAGAAAGGGTTCTAACTCTAACTCTCGACTTTCCCTTTATCCTCACTGTCCTGTAGCACAGGTCAAATTCTCAAGAAATATCAAAACTAAAAGTGTTCACAGAGCACATTCATGCTCCCCCGAGGATGAACCATTTCTCGGACATTTTGCAGTGAACATAGCAATAAACATTTGGATTACAATGACTCTCTGGCATTATTTTAGGGCCAGTTAATGTATATGTTTAGCCCTACTACTGAAAACGTTCTACTTCAGGCCAGTGTATTTGTACTGCGTAGTTAACGTTGCAACCTTTAAGGGGACTTGCTTTTACCACTGTCTAATTTGTTGTTCAATCTGTTGCGTTTGTGCAATAACGAAAGCAAATGAGGCAACAGTGACCATTTTACAGAGCTTCTAGAGAGCAGTTTGTTCCCTTTGGTCTGACCGTGAATTGTTTTTCATTGGTCTGACCTGTTATAAACACCAGTTACATGGATTTAAACATAATGTCTTCATTTTGAACCCAAGGACATAAAGTTCTAGCTGAATGTAAACAGCGGTTTACCTTCAGCTTACTGTGTTATGCCAGGCTTTCCATGAGTAATTACTGACTAACAGATGTCAACATCTGTCTTGTCCCCATAAAGCCTTGTTGTTTCGCGATCATTGCCTGTAACCACTCCTTTAATATACTGCTTCCTGCTCAATTCTCAGGCATGACTTGTCAAGCTCACAGATCTACTGTAAGACTGTGATGGAAAACTGAGAGCTATGACTAACTTTGTGTACATTATTCTTTATGAGCAAAAAAATAAAACCAAAATACTTAAACAGCAACAAGCATGCTTTTTGAGACTGCGATGTGAATCTAGGCTCTGTTAGTGCACTGAAAGGTGAAATGGGCTGCTGTGGTTTGGAAAATGGTTGGACTTTCTGGTTACAAATCCTACAAAACCAAACCGCTTTCTTAAGGCGTATTACGTTTATTGCAGGTTTTATTATTCACTTTTTCACCCCCTGACTTTCGAGATGTTTAGATTACTTGATAACTGATTGTTGGCATTCAGAACGAATACAAACGACTCAATAATTTGAGCTTGTTCAGTAGGGACAGTGATCATAACTAAGTCTTAACAGTGAAATATAAACCCTCCCTAATATAACCACGTTAAGCACCACAGAGGATTCAAGATGTAACATCTGCTGTCACTTCTCAATTGAAAACTACCCACACACCATAATTCAGTCAGTATTTTATTTTCCAATTTCCGCTGCACTCATTGCCTGCACGTCCATGTTAACTTGTTCGCCTCCGTCTCCAGTGCAGATTAAGATGTAATTGGTTTTTTTTCAAGAGGCCAGTGGGTTGAGCTGAATCAAAAGGCTCTGATTTGGCTTTCCTCTTCCTCACGACCTGGGATACCTCCGAGTCAGAGCTCCATTCTCCCAACACCAGCCCCCGTTTCTCTCTCTCCGCCTCTCTCTGTAGAGCCGCTGGTCGAGTGCGTTAGCCAGGGTTGCTTCCCTGTTCATTACCGAGGGTTTGATGTGGCCCCCAGATGACAGCTCAGCCCCTATATTACCTCGGCCACTCGCCAGATTTAAAATCAAATTAACTGAGCGGCTGAATGAAAGCCCTTTAAAACTTCCCGTACACACACAAGCACACAAACACAAGGAGAGAGAGCTGTGAGAAAATGCTTGATTATGCCTTCAAACCTTAGATTTAAGTGTCTTGCAGAGGCTGCTGTGTCTCCAGCAGGATAAAGGAACAGTATATGTTGTACAAGATAAACATATTATGCAGAATATGGATATTACTCTTGTGTTATTTTCATAAACAACTCTAATAGTTCTCGCCGTTGCAGAATGCCCATCAATTCAACGACGCTGACTAAAATGTGCTTGTCGTTCCTCTCAATTAACTTAAAGTCATAATTGGAAAAGGCTAAGTAGCTGTCGTCTGTCTTCAGCGTGGGCTGGGAAGCAGAAGTTCAGTCAGGGGCTTTTAAGATACGTGCGTGCTCTCCGGTTGCTATAGTGTGATTTGCAACAGCATACAACTGTCAAAAGCAATGAATCACATTACTTAAGTCAGTCATTAAGGACGTGCTATTCCTGTTACACAAAGTACTCACATCAGCGGCTCCCCGTGACACCAAAGCAAGCTTTTAAAGCTCTCACCTGTGACATCCCTCTGTTTTTTTTTTTTTTTTGATTCTGGCAAAATCTTTGGTGGTTAGTACCAGTTAGTACTGCGGTGTGTTTTTCTGAGATCGCTTGTCAATCAAACGGCGAGGGCAGCACGATGCCGTCTTTGTCCTTGGATTCCCTGTTTCAATTTCAGAAAGAAATTGCAAGAAGCCATAAATGTGAAACGTGACAGCTCCTGTGCACTCAGGGACTGCGTCAGGATCAATGTACGAGACAGAGGGCGTTTACAAACAGGAACAGCAGCATAAAAGCTTGGATAAATTAGACATTCAGATTATTAATTTCAATGAGGGAGGAGTCGATGAAAATTTAAGAATATTTAACAAGATAACAAACTTTTTTAGACAAATCATATCTGACACAAAGTCTGATTCAAATATCACAAATATTGCTGTCAACAGTTTTCATTTGAGCTATTTCTTCAATATAAAGTAGTTTTAATGAAACAGAGACTGAGTCTGTTGCAACTGAATCTTTTAAATATGATTTTTCAATGCCGTAAGCACCACAAACTAAATTCCAATCATCTCTCTTATATTGCGGCGGAGGCAGAAATCTCAGCCAGATAATAGTTGAGAAAGGAAATGTTTTGTTTTTGTAATTTGGCTGAATCAATCCTTTTAAAGCTCTACGAGGTACGAATAGAGTTTGAACATCCATAAATGCTGTTAGGTGACGACAGCAAACTGGTACATTTTCCCTGAATGTCTTGCCCCTGACGAGCAAATTAAAGGCTTTCTCGCTGTCGCATTACAGACACCTCGGCGCAAAGGCACTCTGCAGGCGGCGGTGCTGTCGGTATTGTGGTCAGTTGTACATGCAGCACCACAAGGTGACTAATAAGGAGGAAACAGACTGACGCAAGAAGTCCCAATATCTTGCCCCCATGCTGCTTTATTCACATGCCCGCCCCGCCATGTCTCCCTGCACCCACTCTCTGCCGTAATGAGGGTCCCCGGAGTGCTGGGAAAAATCTGCCCCCTTCCTCCAACCCCCCCCCCCCCTGTGGTGTGTGCTCATTTGCTCATTGATGTAGCTCCCTGACAGATTTATGTTGAGTTTCAATGGAAAGGCTTTTTACAGTATAAACAGCAGTACACGGCAAATCCCATTATTAGCTTACTCTGTAGACGGCAGTTGGAGCAGGAGAAAGGAACACTTTACCTCCACTGAGGAGGTAGATTTACAGTCTTGGTGTTAGAGAGGTGTTGGTGGATATCAGTGAAATAAGGTGTGATGTTCGACCAGGGGCCAAGTAACTAATTCGTTTTTGGTGTGGATCTGGATTAAATGGAGCCACCATGTGGCCATTTTACACGTCGGCTCATAGCAGCTGAACCATCTCTCCAATTAGGGCAAAAATACCAAAGAAATAATCGTGGAGAAAGAAGGACGGTAAATGGACTTCGCTTATATAGCGCTTTTCAACCCTAACACAATTTCTGGTTTGTGTCCACATGGTTGGATGCACTTATTGTAAGTCACTCTGGATAAAAGCGTCAGCCAAATAAATGTAATGTACTGTAATAAAACAAACAAACACTAATATCGAGGACTGTGCAGCCTTGTGGGAGGTATACACTTTGACTACTGTCTTGTGCGTTACAGTGTTTTGCTTTAATTGTACCTAAAACGGGGACTTAACCATAAAATGTGATTCTTCCAATGGACTGATCTTTTGTCCCTTTCTAAATGTCATCAGGGGGCCAACTACAAGCAAAAACCCACACAAAAGAATCACTGAGGCCCATTACGTTACATGGAGATAGACTGTGTGGGTATGTCAAGGACTCTTGCATAGCAATTACTGTTAAAAAATAATTGATTGCATTAACCTGCCCTTTCACTATTTTACAAGTCCGATCCATATTCCTAAGTGGCCATGTAGTGTGGGGTTTTAACCTAAGAGGAAACAGCGTAATGATTTTGTCAGGCCAGTATTGAATTGCTCAGTGGTGTTGGTGTTACTCATGGTGGGCTGCTTTTCAAGCATCCACACCACAACGGAAATGTCAGTGTGTCATTTTCCATTGAGAGGAACATACACACATTTATGCACACATTCAGATAAATCATTCACACTCCGGGTGTTTTTTTTTGGTTGGGCTGGTGAAGGCTTTCAGGAGGAGACTTTATAGTAAAGCTGCAAATTTCAGTTTTTGTGCCAATAATCAATATGTTTACGATTTCAATGGCTAGAAATGACCAAAAAGAGGACAAGCGTCACAGATTTTTGTATTCTTGACGGACTGGAAAACAGAAATGCAACTAATTCATCTTTCTTTCATGCAACAATCCACTCAAACAAACTGCATGGTGTCTAACTTATCAGAGCTGAAACAACAACGTCAGGTATTTGCTAACATCTGCAAGCTGATATCGGTCCAGCTGATATCCGTCGTGTCGGTTTTGTGTTGTCGAGTTCATAACTTTTCATGTACGCACTTCTTTCCGGTTGACTTGAGAGACAACACAGTGAAAAGTGCGACGTTTGATGTGCTACAAACGCCATTAAATGAATCAATTCGATCACCCCCCCCCCCCTTTCACCGGTCTCACTCCCTTTCTCCGTGGCTTTCCTCTCTTCCCTCTTTCAAGGCAGCGCTGAGGGAGAAATATAGATTTGATAAGGCCGCTTGCTCTCGCTCCACATCCATGCAGAGAAAATACATTTCCCCCCAGACAGAGCCAAGTCTCATCCTTCCTCTCTGGAAAGATTACAAAGCAGGCGGGGATGGAGAATGACACAATCTGCCTCGCTATCCCCTTCACATCAGCAAGAGACTGTTCCTACACCAGCGTCCATAGGTTATGATGACAAGACTCCCAAACTGCTCAATCAATAATGTCTGGAGCTGCACCTGTCTTGCCAACTTGTGTATAATTCATTATTATGTACTTATGGATTCCTGCACGCCTCACAAAGTGCAACTCTGATTCATTGCAAAGGGAATAGAAGTGCTCTAAACCAGCTTTATTATGGAGAGCACAGTTCTCCACTACAGCACCTAAGATAGATGCTTTGTTATGTCAGGGCTTTACTAGTACCACTAAATCATTTCATAGCAATGTGGCTGGAAACAGAGATAATTATTGACGTTGTATCTTGCCGTTTAATGGTGTGGCACCGACACATGTAGCTCAATGAGTCGCAAGGGACTCTCACTCTTTTATTCCTTCCTGCTTTTTGCACGTTTTCTCTTTCGTTAGATTTCAACGCAGAACCTTCTGTTGCTGTTTTATCTTATCTTTATCGTTAATATCTTTTCCTGTCACTCCCCTTCCGCTCATGGCATAGTTTAGAGAACACGTTTTTCCTGCCCTGCATTGCTACACAGTGCAGTTGCATTTAAGCCATTAGTCTTAAAATGTGTTTGTGTCAGTGCATGGCCTGTTGTTGTTCTCCCACCTCCTCCTCCTCCTCTGCTTTTTCTAAGGCTGATGTGTCTTTCATTACCGGGGTCTGACAGCGCTGAGCCGAGTGGACGTCTGTTTGTCACCCTCTAATGGGGCTTGGCAGCCTACAAGGTGTGCACAACACCTCAGTGAGAGTGGCCTTCTCCTTCTGTCTCCCTCAGCGAAGGAAAAGACCAATAACACTACCTTGCACATTCAGTCCGCTGTTCAATTTCGCTTCACGTCTGCGTCAGTGCCGCGAATTGGATCAGGCACCTATAGACAAATTCCACGTCCAGTTGAGTTGATGGGAATTGACCAAACCCTGCCAGGATGTCACACGGTGCTGGCTTTGATCCTGCCCCAGCTGTCAATTGCAATATACAGTTTAGAAGTAAGGCTATCTAATCCATTTTGAGTAAATCCTGCTTTTTGGCGTTGGCCTATCGACCTGCTCTCTGCTGTACTGTTGCTTATCTATCCCTCCTGAGTAAATGTTTCCATTTGATGGATTCCCAGACAGACTCATATTAAGGCCAGGGACCACCATTTGATCAGATTTCATTGGAACCAAATAGGAAAACTTGAATTTGGTATTGTATTGCGGGGCCTTGATGTTCCTTACACAATGGAGTCCTGTTGGTTTTACTTGAGTGGGTTGAGACTCAACCAAACTCAAACCAAAAGAATTAGGCAAAAGCTCATTTAATTCAATGTCAACATCAAAAAAATCAAACTATTCTCACCTGAAAAACGTCCAAATGTTCTTTTCCTTGATGCACCCGGTGTAGTTGTGTGCACATCCCACATCTAGGCCAGGTGCAGGATTACAGATTAGATAAGGGGAGAATGGAGGGTAATTACATACTGGATTAAAGCTCCCAAAACTGTACTAGACTGAGAAAAGATAATGATTTGACCGTACCAGATCTTCATCAGGGCCCCCTCAAAATCTGTCTGGAAACTTTCCATTTTTCCACAAACTTTCCCTACCCTTGTCTGAGTACTTTACTTTCAGTTTTGTAAAGCTTTTGGTAAATGACCCTGTCCCACCAATAGGGTGCCAGATCGGAAAATGCTCTTATATGTTTTGGAATGACAGATGACTATTTTGTCATTTAAAGTAGAGGATTTGTTGAACTTGTGTTGCCACTTGTGTCCTATCTTCTACCATCAGCCAATATCAGTTCCTTTTAGTCATGACGACAAGGAGTAGATTTTTCTTGGCAGATCAGAATTGCCCACATGAGTCATTTTCAGATTCATTATATGCATCATTTTGGTCAATTAGGTATCAGAACTTGTCAAAAATATTGCTTAATGGAGCTTAAAATTACATATATTACAATAAATATTCTGCCATTTTCTGAAGACGTGATGTAAGACCCTTCGCCGTCCACGGGTCTGACTTCTTCACTACTCCAGAGGACATTGTTCAGTCAGGGCGTCAAAACCAAGGCAGGTCCAACAATAAAAAGAGAGAAAAGCCGGACGGAGAATTGGATAAAATGGAATAATGCTGATGGAAAAGGAAAAACAGGAGACAAAGAAAGAGAGATGAGAGCAAAATGATTAGAAGGACATCAGACGATGGAAATGGCAGAGAATTGGGTGAAAGAGAGAATAGATCCAAATCCTCCCTTTTCTTCTTCTTCTGACTGTCAGAGCACCAAAACGAGTGGCCTGTAGCCTACATTAACACGCATTCAGACCAGAGCCCACATCTTTTTATTAATCCACTACCTTAATTTGATCCCACGGAGGAGGGAGGAGATGGAGAGAACCAGAGGGAGGTGGAGGGAGGGAGGGAGGGGAGGAGAGGATGCGGCTGATGGTTGAAACATGATGTGGGAGTCAGAAACCTGCTTTTCTCTGCTCGGAGATGAAAGGTTAAAAAGCCTGATAGATCTTTCCATTTTTAAATGCACCTTTGCGCCTGTGTGTGCAGTTCTGTGTGCATGTATGTGTGTACGCTGATGCATTTGTGCAGCGAGTGTTTATCTGCGTGCCGAGTGTGTTAGAATGGGGAAACGCTGGCTAATAACAAGATGTTCCTTTGAAAATCGCAGAGCATTCATCCTGGTGTGTTCTTCCAGGCGAGAGGCACAGGGCGAAATGTCAAACATTAGAAATAAACAGCCCTGTCATGACAACTCTTGACGGAGACAACAATACCGTAGAGAAAGTAAGAGAGGAGAAAAGAGTGATAGATGTAGCGAGATGGAAATAGAAAAGGATGGAAAGGCGAGAATAAAGAGCGAGAGGGAAGATGAAAACACTTCCTCTTTTCTGCTCTTCCCTCTGAGTCAGCCTGGCAGTCCCTCCTTCCAAAGCTGCTGAATCTCTTTTATTCTCTCTCTTTTTTTCACCATCTTATTGTCTCTTTCTCTCAATCTTCTTGACTAACACCACGGAGAAACCTCCTGGTGTCTCACTCAGCTGTTTAACAATCCACGCATCATTAGCGGCTGGCTAGGTTTCCTTTCATTTCTTTTGATTTTTTGCCTCTGATCTGCTCATAATGCTTTGCTGATGAGCAGCAACAATTTTAGGATAATTTGGTTTATTAGCATGTATGAAGGAAATCTGCCCTGAAAAAGAGGATTCATGTGTCATTTCTGTAATATGCACACAGCTCAGTTTTAATTTATGAATTTCACCGAGTCCCTCTTCCAGCTGAACAACAGAGAGACAGATTGTGGTGGTGATGTTATCTAGAGACGAATCCTGGAGCTGCTCCATAGGCAGTAAATAATTGAACAACTCTAAGGACACAGCAGCCATTGTATTTTCACTGGCATATGGGGACAAATTTTCCCTCACAGCTGGAAGTCCTACGTTTAAACAAAGGTATAATTTGGATGTCATATCTCAAACAATAGTTCTATGAGGCAGCAGAGTCCGTTTCTTCAAATTACTATATACAGTATCTGAATTTCATGAGACTCAGGTGTAAACGTACCTTGTCAAGTAATGAAACCATAAGGTACATTTCTTTTCCTCAAGTTTGTATGCACATTGTCTTTTATGTTTGTTGTGAAAACACCATAAATTAGGTGAGAGAGTTGTTCCGATACACTTCAACATTTCTCCTAAGTAGACAATGCATTCACATTTTGCTGCCTCTCATTTCATGCCTCTACTCACCAAAAAGATAAGAAAATAAAGACAAAAAAAAGAACAGGGGGTCTGGTGTGTACATAACTGCCACGTCCCCAGTCGGAGGACCCTAACCCCGACCAAATATTAAACTAATACAATTCCCTTCACTGACGAGTTAAGTTAAATTGATTGTCCGACCTTGAAAACATACCTCAGGGATTTTAAATCAAGTCTCTATCTCTAGCAGCTCCAAGATTAAAGATAAAAAACAATAATTGTGGAACAGCAGAAATCCCAGATCCGGATCACCAAAATCTAATCGACAGTTCCTTTGCCCAAGGCCGATCTGCTCTCCAAATTTCATGGCAGATTCTCTGACAGACAGACTAAATATCTAACATTGTGTTTTGAACCACCAGGCATACAAAGTGATGGTGATGGGTGAAAAGAGACTGTTCAGAGCTTAATGTGTCTGTGCTGATGATTAATATGTGGCTGAACACCTGAAATTCTCTCAAAATTCAACCTGGAAACCCTCAAAATGAAACCGGGGGAAAGAGCTCAACATGAGGTTCATCATTACAGTGCTGATGGTTATATAGTGATATTGGCTGCTACACGTCCTGCTTTCTACACTGTTTTCTGTATGAATCCAAGCAGCATGTCACTCATCAGGAAATCAGAATCAGAATATCTGTAATTCATTTGATAGACGAAGCTACAGAACCGTACATATGTTGAATAATAAGTAAAAAGACAAATGTAAAAGCAAGAAATGTCTCCGTACACTGGAGGAGAGAGGCAACAGCTGAAGAAAAAGCTGCAGACGGCACAGCTTATCTCCAACATGACGTCAGTATATCAAGGCTTGTTGTGGCCGATAGATTAATGAACGGTCGTTACCAGTTGTCGGTTTGTCCCCTTCACTTAAACTGTTTCCAATGATGGACCTTCCTTTCAGCACTGGGAGATTTCACAAATTGCTCACTGCCAAAAACAAAAAAACGTACTCTCTCATAACTACATACTGTAAAAACAACAGCCCATTTCCACCCGGCACCGGGACGTAGTCTCTGTCTAACAGGGCAGTTAGTGTTGGGTGTCGATGTCTTCATAACCGTGACCAAGTTAGTTAGCATGCTGATGTTAAGTACAGCCTCACATTTCCTCCAGGTCTGGGTTTTTAATGTGTGCCTTTTGTTTTCTGCATTGGTGGTGATTTTCCTCCTGGGAATAATAAAGTTCATCAATCAATACCTTAACCTTCCACACTGTGCTCCGATATTGTCGGAATATGACCTTTACAAATCATTTATTGAATATTCATGTGTGTCTTCGCTGAATGTAATCTTGGATTTGGCAGAATCCTCCAAAAATCAACTTTCGTGGGCTAACGAACGAGTTGTTAAAAACACGTCTGGTCGAAGCCGCTGTGAAGAATGAATGTAAAGGAAGTTCTGTGCCACCTGCTGTGAGACGTCTTAAAAAGAAGCTTGGCCGTTGTGTTGGACGTACCCGAATCCCAGCATGAAGAAGCTTGGTGCAGTCTTACAATACTAGTGACCTAGTCTTTATTAAACTGTCCAAGCAACAAGCTGCTAAAACACACCAGTGATTACGGTGCTGATACGCTCATCATGTCAAACAACGAGACCTTCCCTCAAATCCCTCCGAAACTTCATCATCATTCCAGCTTGTTGTGGTGTTGATGACATGTCGTTGGGAGGGGGGGGGGGCGGGGTGTTCGAGGCTGGTTTTTGGCACAGTATTTATTTCCAAGTATGATTAGGATGGAAATTGCTGCAGCTCTGGAAGGCGAATCCTCTTTTCCCGCTGCACACCACCTGGGACGTCAGTTCTGATTGTTCCAAAGTGACACCCAGCACCCAGATTCTGCCATCACTTGTAGGTGCTCACAATAACACTCTCCCCAATCCTCCCCTCCCTCTCGCCCTCCCATCCTGTCTCTCCATTCTTTTCGTCTATTCAGTTGCCTGTCTGGAGCAGTGACTGGTTCGTCCTCATTTGCTCCACTCATATCTCCAGACTTGACATCGCCAAGCAGCCGCCGCTGTCTCCTCTCTCCCTCTGCTGCTCTTTTTGTTTTTGTGGATTATTGTTGATTCATTGTTGTGACCATAAACCCTTCATTCATGCCTCTACTCACCAAAAAGATTCATGCATTTTGCGTCAAAACAATCCCCCCTCTTATGAGCCATTGCTCTGTCAAACTGGAACACGTAGACGTCAACCCTTCTCTCACACACCTCTCATAATTTAAGATCTTGCCTCGTAATCATCATGTTTATGCGTTTTCTTCGTAAGTAATCCCGTGGTTCTCTTCTGTACCTCCGTGGTTACAGTGCAAACAGGAACTGCTGGTAGCTAATGTGGACTACTTGACTCCGCGGCAACATTACACCTCCTATAGTGCCAACGTTTATTGTGCAACGTATTTATTACAAAAGGAAACAAGACAAAGAAAAAGACACTACTGACAAATTATCCTCATTGTATAGCTAGATTTGTTTTGCAGAATCAGAGTTTCCTCGTGGCCCGGTACTGGGCTGCAGCCTCGGGTTGGAAAACACTCCCATCCCAAATGATGGCATTTCTGGATCGCCCATCCTCATCCTGAAAATAACAATATGGCATGCCCAATGTCTATGGCATGAGGCTGTAAATAAAGATGATTTTGCCTATCAATGTATGCCATGACTATCGTCCGTGAGGGATGTTTACTCTGTTGGAAGTCAAGAAGATGTCGTTTTATTCTAAATGCAGATCTCAGTGGTTAAATCACTTAAAAGTCAATTGAATGCAGAGAGGAGTTTGGAAGGTGGGCCAGAGGTAATGACAAGGTGAGCAACAGCCACTCGTGAGAAGGTAAAATGTGGAAGAAGAGTTCCAGGGGAGATTCTGATTGGCCCGTTCCTCTCCAGGTTTTTAATCTGCGTGATCTGTAATTAGTGGCAACTGTGGCACAGCCAGACCTGCTTATAGAGACGAGGGAAAGTACAAAGAAACATGCACACAGAGGCATAAAGGACATGACGAACACATGCATCCACAGAACAGAAACATATAGGCACATGAGACTTGAGAAAATGTTGAAATGTACATAAGGAAAGTCAAAGCTGTGCACAGAAGACTCTCACACACAGTTTAGAGAGACCAAACACTCCATCAGCAGCACAGAGGGTTGAAAGCTCGTCTTCCCTCTGAAGCAGATAAAATGAAAATATTACAGCACATTCCAGAAATCCACTGAGGGACAAACTCCCACGTTATGCTTTTATATCTGCTCTGCCTTCTGTAAACACTTAGAAGCTTTCCTCAAAAATCACCCATCGACACATATTCACTCACCGCTGCATCTCCTGCCTGTCCTCTGCAGCGGATCTCATGGTGTCTTGCTAGCCTCGGGATACATGCTGCTCCTGATTGCTACGCACCCGGACTAACGGCACATCAAAAGTGGCCCCCGCATAGGGCTTGTGTGTGTTTATGTATGTGTGTGTGTGTGTGTATATGTCTAACATTGGTCACTTCGACTCTTTTACACAGATTAAAAGGCTCAAGATAAATGAAGAGCGAGGAGTAATCTCTCCCGCTCTGTCTCCGCGGGGTGTGATTTAATGAGATTGATTATCACAATAGATGACTGAAGAGGTTTTTTTACGACTCTGTGTTTTTTTTTTTTTTACGCTTGTTGCTGCCAGTGACAGCTCAGCACTGCGCTGCTCCGTTAAATTTAATGTGTGCGTCATTTCTGTACATATGTTTGCACAATACGTTGGAGTCAAATCGGAGAAGCCATAACAACACTGAACGTTTGAGGATGAAACATCTGGTCCAGTGGTTCCTAACCACTGATCTAGTCCACTTCACACCGTAACCCTGTTTAGGACACAACTGATTTACTCCACCTACAGCCACAGTCCCAAACCTGGTTTAGTCCACCTTAAGCCTCTATTAGAAACCATTGATTAAACATCATTTGAGAACCGCTGATTATGCCCGCCTTAACCTGCCAGTTTAGTCCACCTTAAGCTTGTCGGGAACTACTGATTCAGTCTGTCGTCTGTTTTGTTAACCGCACCTTACACCTGTTTTGGGAACCACATATTTAGTCCACCTTAAACTCCTTGTGGTCCAGCACAGGGTGGAGTAGCAAACAAATAGAATAATATAGAATGTTTTGCAAAAAGTGCATGCAATGTTTTCCTTTCCCTTTTTTGTTTTTTCTCCAGCATTTCTGTGTTTATGTAGTCAGACGAAAACACATTTCAGCGTCTCCGAGCAGGAGCGGATCTTGACCTCACCCAAGCAGAGCAGCACCAGCCCCAGGCGAGCGCCACGCACACACGGCCTCGTAAGTCTGTTCAGAATGCATCTATAGTGCGGAGGGAAAAGGTGTGAAATCATGATACACTTTCATCGAGTGAGTGAAATTTGTACGTTTTGTCACGCGCGCGCACACACAAAGTTGCACAGTGATTTGGTTTATCTCACGCTGTGACGGTATGTTTCATGGGAGGAGTGCGAACATTGCACCTGTCAGTCCCTGATTTTCAGGCTGTGTTTTCAGCACAGAACACACACACACACAAACACGTGCCACCCATGTTCAGAAACTCAGAGGAACTGCCAGAGTTGTTTTCCTGCTAATTGCCTATGCTAATTTTATCTCCAGAGTAGCAGTAAAAGTATTAGTGCACAGCTTTTCTTGGCGCTTCGATGTTTTTCTATCCCTGATGTCTTTAAAAAAGAAGATAAATAAAAATCTGGCAAACCTCAGAACATACAGTAAATCTTTTTTTTTTTTTTTACATGTTTCTCATTCATCAAAATGGTGCACACAGTTGAGGTGATGAATTCGTTATTTTCCCTCTTCGCGGTCTTAAGTGTATTGATTTGGAGGAGGCACACAAGAGTGACACGTATTCAGGCACTTACAGGTTCTTTCTTCGACAAAATCAGCAGTGACTCCTCGTTATTCGTGCAAACATTAGTGCCTCTTCTTCTTGGCCACAATTGCAACCTTCTCACTCTGAAATGCGTCACTTATCGGCGTGGGCTCTGACCTCCAATCGCAGCGTGACCTTTGAACTCCTGAGCCTGGCGCTGGGATATTCCCATTTGGGTGGCTTGGTATTGACTCAGAGGTTATTGGTTCAGCTAATTGCTATTTGCATAGCTTTATTAGTATCCCAGCACTGCCTCCGTGACATTTCAATCTTTTTTCCCTCTTCTCTCTCGCCGCCGTCTCTCCAGCTCGTCTTGTTCGTTGCATTCTGGGGAGAGGAATTAGACAGTGTTTGGTGTGTGATTAAGTATTCATGCTTAAAGTAGCAGCGGGCAGATCTCAGGAGAGAGAGCCATGGAGGAGGACAGCAAACATTAATATGCGCTTAATAACTCTTTCTATCTGCTTCCTTGTTTTCCCATTCTGTCTTTGTCTGTCTGTCCCTGGCCGGGTTTCCCCTCCACATATTTTTTTGTGAATTATAAAATATTGAATTTAAAAGGATGAATGGAAATGAAAAAAATCTCATGAAAGTTTAATGTTTTGTTTTTTTTGCAGAAAGAAGCTATTCAGTAAATATCAATGGAGCTCACATTTGTTGAATAGTGACGGGAAGTTGGCGTGACCGAGCCCCGCTGTTCAAACAACTCAACAGAGACCGATGGCATTAGAGAGGTTTGTTTGTGACCTCAGGGTTGCAGATTTACCTCCAGACCCAGCAGGATGGATTTGGGTGTGGAAGTGAGAGAGCTTCTCTTGCCCTCGTGCGAGGCAGGTTGCTTAAAGGATTTCTTTTTCATAAAGCTTCAAAAACGTATGCTATCTAAGAAGATCTGTCTAACGAAGAAGATGCTGTAATCACATAGAAACTCCTTTCAGAGTCAGACAAACCTGCCTGTCACAGAGTTCCTGAGATGAACTATTAGCCTTTCCTGCAGCTGCCACAGTTTCTCTTCTTTTTGTTTGAATATTTTCACTTCAGCCCACCTGATGGAAAGATGCCGAACGTGCACTATTTTGCAGCATTTTCAAAGTTTAGGAAATTGACTTTGACTCTGTTTTATTTGCAATTTTGGATTTCCGTCCTCTGTACAGTCTGTCTTGTCCCTTTGTCACTCTCTGTGCTCCTTTGTCTCTTTAGGGGCTGTCTGTGTGTGTGTGTGTGTGTGTTTGTGTGTGTGTGTGTGTGTGTGTGTGTGTGTGTGTGTGTGTGTGCGCACGCCATTTCCTGCTCCACATCTTTGTGTTTGTCCTGTGGTCTCTCAGCTCATGGAGAGTGTGTGACTGGCTGACTGTGTGTGTGTGTGTGTGTGTGTGTGTGTCTTTCAGAGTGAAATGTCAGTCTCATTTCGCTTTTATTACTTGAGGGACGAAGAGGAGGGCTTTACTCTGTAATCTCAGCCTCCCTGTGGCCGCCGCTCAGCCCCCGACGAACCTGGGAACACACTTGCCGCAGTCACATAGAGGCTTTTAAACACCTTATCGTCAGACTATTCCATTATAACCGCGAAACATTTTGTTTTGCATGTGCATTCCTGCTGCGCACGGCGCTGTGAACCTGCGGGTGAAGGTTGACAAATGGTTCGGTTAAAAGCATCACGATAAACGCCTTTGATTGACTGATTGATTGTGATGGATTGGCCTGCGGGGGTGTGGATCAGAATAAATGAACACCTTCATGCTCGGGGTGGTTATTCAAAGCACAACTTCTTATCGAAGTACTAAACGTTCGAGTAACGGCCAAAATGAGCCTTAACAGTTAAAGTTAACATTCTCTGCAAACCTGCGCCTGTGATGCTGCATGTAATCATTTTAATAATTATTGATTATTTTTCTGATGTTTCAGATTTGTGGATTATCTGTTTATTCTAAAAGATGTGAGAAAGTACTGACAAACCTCTGGAGGTCACGAGTTCTGTGACGTCTTTGAGTCGCTTGTTTTATAAAACCAAAACCACTGTTTTAAATGTACAATGATATTACAGAGAGAAAAGCTGGAAGAGAAGTTTGGCATTTTGCTTGATAACTTACTTGCATGATTAATAGATTATCAAAATTGCTGTCGTTAAATTTTTTTCCAATTAACCAGTCAATGAATCCTTTCAGTACTTTGTTGAACATTAATTAGACTCCCACTCAAAACTGCAGCGTTTCTTCAACACAATCTCAGTTCAGCCTTTGAGTTTTGGTTATTCACGAAAGGATTCAATAGGAGAACTGATCCAGAGTCAATGCTCTTTTGTTTTTCTTCTTTGTCTTTATCGTTATTGTGAGTTTGGCTTTTCAACACAACCAGTCTCTCCTGTACGATTTGTTAGTTTCACTGTAAGTTTGCGTCTTTCGTTGTTTTAGTTTTTGCTGTTTCATTTAATTCATGCTGCTGTTTTGCGGCTGATTATTTTCTGTCATTGAGTTTTTATCTTCCAACCTCTGGAAACAACTTACTTTATAAATAAAATTATTAATATTTCTGAGGCCCAACCCGGTAATGCTCTGGAGCTGCAGGGAGTCGTTTCTTTTTCCTGCTGTCCGGTTTCATGCCCAACCGCTGGCCTCTCTCACACTGAGCCAGCTGTGATTTGGCTGTCGGTGAATATGTTAGCATGCCAATGAGGCCTATGTAGATCTGCTGTGCACATCTTCGCTAAGCCAACCTGTGTGTATGTACTGTGTGGGAGGGGAAAACAGTGCCCTCAGCCCCCTGAGCCTGAGGGAAAAAGGTGTCTCTTAAAAACACCAACGTGCGTCCGTTAACTCGCAGCTATAGATGCACAGCGAGAGGTGAGCCGGTCAGTTTCATCACTTTCAACGTTTGTGGGGGTTTTTTTCCTCCTCCCTGCAAAGGGAGACTTGAGGAGGTGGAGGAAAGGGCAGAGAGGGAAGGTGGGAGGGGGGGAAGAGAAGGGGCAGACGAAATTGAAATAGAAATCCGAGTCAGTGGATAAAGAAACAGAACTCTTCATTTCGCCTTGTTGTGCAACCATGTATATTTCCCACCCGCCATCGCTCTGTCTCTCGGTCTCTGTCTCCCTGCCCCGCAGCGTCCCCGCGATGATTGATATGCACTGAGAGCGAAGCTAGCTACAGAGACAGAGAAAATCATGCATAAAAGATGAACGCAGTTTATTGTGTTTTCCTGGGGGCCAAGGGGAGAGCCGAAGTTATGGATTTATGCGGTGTGTGATTGGACGAGGGCCTGGACCCTTGGGACAGATGTTGAGCAGGGAGGAGGTGGCGGGGGGTGGGGAAAGGCGGGTTTAGGGTTTAGAGGTACAGAGCAAGACCTCGTGTCGGACAGGTATGGATCACTTACTGACAAGCGGCGGGACTCGCTGTGGCCGGAGGGAGCCGCGGCGTCCGCAGATCCTCGCTTCACTCTCTGCAATGGAAGGTGGCATCATAATTACATTATAATCAGCCCGGCCTCACCTCTTCATTCTGCTGTGAGCGACCAAAATGGACTGAGCGCGCTTGTCTGAACCCTCGCGAAGGAACGTCACCTCGATGGGTTACACTGATTAATTGCTTTGCTGATACGTCGGGTCACCACTTATTCAAATTTGGATATCGGCCGGGCGTGATGGATGTGACGCAGTTTGTTTGATGACAGTGTTTAATTGATCAATTTCTGTGGGAAGCCATTAAACTGAAATCATTCTAATGAGACATTTTGATTGGATTCCACACAAGTGCGCTTGAATATATTTTTCTTATTATTATGGAGAGTTTAAGTGTGCTATCACACTGTATACATGTGGTTAATGAGCTTTTTGCACCCTGCAAAGAATAAAATTGTGACTTTATACTACACATCGGGTCACAACGGGCTTCATGCTAAAAGACAGCAACGATATTAATCCCTGAGTATTACAGTCATCAGCATTAATACTAACGAGGGCTGTACCTGACTAATTACATTCAGACGTTCAGCGTGTGTGTGTGTGTGTGTGTGTGTGTGAGGCGGCTGTTTATTTTGACTGATGCAGTTTTCCTTTTTGAGATTTCAGAAGTCCTCGCTCTCAGCCGCGACATCAAAACAAAAGTGAAAGGAGATATTTTGGTGACTGAGATTGACTGATCAATAGTGAGTCTCAGTATAATAACAGGAACACGAACCACTGCCTGCTAGGAAAGTAGAAAATGTAGTCGTACTTTTCGGGCCTCTGCTACTTTAAATTCATCATCGTGCAAGAGATTACTAAAGAGATAATGAACAGGTTGACTCCTTTGTCGCATTATACGTGGGTGAAATCACAGGTAAACTCATGACACAGGAGGAGTGTCTCTTTTTGTGGCTATCAAGAAAGCAATCACATGAAAATAACCCGTAACCAAGAACAAGCTGGACTGCTGTTATACTGGTGTATACGAACACACTGTATTCGTACAGTATGTATGAGTGTATTTATGTGAATGGATGCGTGGATGCTTCTGTTACGGTGCTGTACGAATAGAATTGGAATTGAATTGAATTGAATCAATATCTGTGGCGTTTTGAGAAAACGTTGCCTGTTTTTGAGCAGAGACCACCACGAGAAGTTATATTATCGTCGTGTTGTATTATCCACTTAACACAAAGGCCTAATGGAGCAGTGTGAGCTGCGCTTGGTTGGGAGGCTTCACGCTCTCTCAACGGTGGCTCAGCCGACAGTGTTTTACCGCTCATTGTGTATTGTCAGCTTAAGGTGTTTTATCATGCACCATTTGAGGACAAATGGTCCAGGAGGAAGAGGAGAGAGTCGTCTCGCAATCTGAAAGACGTGTGATTTAACTGGAGTCTCAGGCAGATTATTGGAATGATCGTATTTAATGGGGCACCTTTATCAGCAACTGTTTTTTTCTTTATTTTCTTTTGACTGATTAGATTTCACCTCTTCTAATAGAGGTTTATAAACCGTTAACAATACAGAATTTACTCAAACCAACAGCTATTCAGTACCTTATATTAAAAAAAACAACTGTATACTTCCATACAAGCACAAATTAGTAATATCAGATATTTATTTGTATTTTTAATGGCACTAATAACTAATTTTAGGGGAGGGTTTATCAGTCAGAGCCCACATCAGCCACAGCGTTTCACCAGGTTTATTTCCTCCGTGAATTCAACAATGAAAATCAACTTTAATATTTCGTTCATGTGTCCAACAGGACAAATGCTGTTTCATTATCAGCAGCAGATGATGGCGTCCATGAGAGCCGTCAGCGAGGGCTGCAGTTATGAAAGTTTACCTCTTGATTATGGACAGGTTAGCCGCGACTCGTCCGTCTCTCAGAGCAGCTCGTATTGATCGGTGGTCGTAGAGCAGGAGTGAATCTGCCTTATTGATCTGCTTTGATTCCTTTGTTTCATCTCCTCCTAGCTCAACTAATTGGGCTATTCTTTGTTGACAAGATTGACTTTTATGCCTGATATTACAGAGCTGTATTTATTCCCTTGAGGGGAAAAACAAATTAAAGGGAGTGTTTTTTTTCCCTTCTTTCCTTCTTCTTCTTTCATACTGATATAATTCATATAAACCCTTTTCTCTCCAAGATGTTCATAAATTCAGAGAAGAAATCATTATTTTCTCATAAATGTGATGATATTGCTCTCATCGGGCGGGCTGTGATGTAAAAGCACTTTATGAGATGAGCTATCTATCCCACTTGTCACATGACAGCTGTCTTGGTTCCTGATTGGCTGAGCAGCGGTGGCAGTAATGCCATTTCATTAAATAAAGACACAGACGTTTTCCATCTGGGAACAGAAGATCCTCCTCGTCTGTCTCTCTTCCAGGGGAGACTTAAAGATGAAAAGTGACCCGTTACGTCCGCTCGCTCTTCCTCTCTCGCTATGAGGGACACGGTGTCTCCGTAAAGACTGTCTGTCTCTGTGACTGCCCATCTAGTAAACAGAGATGCATTGATGCCAGTGCGTCCCCTTTAGCCCCGAGGCCAGTATTGACCATTGCATTACTAGGAGGTTTTGTCCGACTGGAGTGATTACAGCATTTAGCTGAGATTTACTCAGGGAGGCGGGACTGTCTGTGGGAGATGAACTGCTCTGCAGGCGGGAGGTTGTGGGTTCAGATCCCCGGGGACAGGTTAGTGAGCGTCTATGAGAGCCGCTTCATTGGACACTCTGGGTTATTCACAGGGAGAATTATGAATGCACATGTTCACAGAAGACAAAGCGAGCGGCTTGGGTGGGTGGGTGAGTGGGTGGCAGAGGTTGGTCAGAGATGGGGGATTTTTCTGCATCAGGTGTGGAGCAAGAAAATACATTATCCTCCAAAGGTTAAGGGAAAACAGATGGTGAATCTCCATTCTGGTGTGGCGACTACAGGGGAGTGGATGTTAATGGAACAGTTTCTGACGCAATTCTCTGTTTGGAGAGAAAAATATCAGATATTATGATACTAAACCTCGACTCCACTGGCTCCATAAGTGGGGAAAGTTCAGAGGACTGGAAAGGTCATCAAATATTTAGGGGGGTAGAGGTGTTTGTCCTGAACCACTCGATGCTGGATGCCTTGTGGTACATCCAATTAATGGGATCATTTTATAAAGCAAATAATTAAGGTCACATTGCACCATGTCATTAGACTCCCATAGTGCACTGAATGTGCCGCACATAGAGAGAAAGAGTGGGTCAAACTCTCACCTTTCTTCCCAGAAAGCTTTGACATGTGTCGCTCGTTGGTTGGATGCTAGCAAAGCCACACTACGCAGAAACGCTGAAGAGAGCCTCAATGTTGTTGAGATGCAGCAAAACTGGACAACGACCAGTGGAAAAAGAGAAAGTATCCTCAGTAGCTAATCTTGTAGAAGCCCCACATAAAGACTTTGTGTTGTCTGTCACCGCACTTCCTCCCTGCGCCCTTCCTGTTCAGCAGCCCACTATCATTCATTATCATTCATACATACATTCAGTATGATTCATATGCATGCAACACGTCCTTATGCATTTTGGCTCCGTGCTCAGTGCTTGGCATTCCCCCTGTGGGCTCTCGTGTGTGACAGCATCAATCTTCTGGCGAGCAGCCTGGAAGGTCTCTGAGACACGCTGGATGTACATTTATAACTTTTGACTCGCACTGACAAATGATAAAAACACCTATTACACCTTTTCAGTCTCTAAACATTTCCATTCAGCTTTTAAAGCCCATTCACCTTTAAGTATTTTCAATAACACCGGAGAGTTTTTAAGGCGTCTAAGACATTTTACTGTGGGGCGGTGGCCAGTTTTCCACAGCTTTGGGACCACATGCATTAATACATACTGTTTATATATATACAGATATACACAATACATGAAACGTACTCTTAGCCCATACTTGTGAGAGGGCACATGGGGGTATTATGGTAAATCACAGATATAAGAAAAAAACAAATTGCATCATCTGTGCTGAAAGACAGCTTAAGAGCCAGTGTGACAGAAAAGGACTCGATGGTAGCCTCACCATGCGATAGTATTCTAATAACCTTGCAACTGTTTTAAATACCAATGAAATTAATTTGGCTGCTGTTGGTTTTTACGGCGCTTCCTGTGGGGAAACTGGGGACCATTAGCGATAATGAAAATGACAGAAGTAGCCCAGCTTTCTGGGGACTTGAATATTTCCCTGAAGACTCCTTTTCACGTCTTTGGTGTTGTGCCTGCGTTGCCTTGTTGCTCTGTACCTGCTCCTGCAGTGACTCGACTACATTGGCTAAACTTGTTCTACATTTTGCAGCCTCAAGCGAAGGTTTGTAGGCATTAGTGAGCCACTGCAGTCGCTCCTCACCGCCTCAGGCGAAACTCTTGCACATCGTAGCTTTATTGCAGGTTTCTGGCTTTGGTGTACACTGTAACATAATTCCTCCTTAAATGTTTTCTCTGGCTGAATGAACATGCATGCTTACGCACACCTCTGACTATCAACATGTCTATGAGGCATGACGGTGCTCCACATTGCATGTTTTCTGCGGTTGCCGGGTTTCCAAGCGGCTTCCAGCTCAGCTGCAGCAGCGAGCGCGGGCCTTGTAATTTCAGCGAGGAGGTGTCATGTTTAGTTACGCTCTCCGTAATGGAGAGCTCCTCTTTTCATTACCCTCGCTTTTAAATGGGCCACACCATAGCAACATGTGGCAGTGATCAATTTGAATGTCATTAACACAGGCGGCTTTAAGGTCCAGCCTTCATTCTCCCCACTCCCTAAACCGCAGTAATTGAATCAAGGAAACAGGCGGTGTTCGAGAGCTCCTGGTCAAGCAAACAAAAGGATTATTAACATCGGCAATGACATTGTATTTACAGGAGAGGCTGAGGGAACTGTGCCATTTACAAAGCAATTTGCCGCTGTGATGATGCAAGAATAAATAAATGGGAATTTGTTGTTGATTTGTGTTCGGGAACGGGGATGGTGACATGAGGGACATGGCAGCCGGAGGAGTCATGTGCGTCCTCAGGCGAGCGTTGAGCGTCTGGGGACAGTGTTTTAAAATGCTGTTTGATGCCTACACTACATCACAACTTGTCCTCCTCTAACCTTAAAGAAGATTAGAACTGTACGAGCAGTAATGGCTTTTGAGTTGCATACATTGTTCTGTGCTTGTGTGCGTGCAGCCGCCGTTGGCTTCCCGGCAGTGTTTTTATTTTTTCTTCCATGTGTGCTTGTTGGTTTAGGCTGCTGTAGTAGTGTTTCGGATGGCAGCTTTAGTCTATGTTCTGTGAGAATAAAAATCCAAGCCCATCTGCAATTTGTCTTGATTAAGCAGGGTCTCCATCTGCGAGCACCGATCTCTTGTTGGTGTCTTTTCCCATTTGCAATATATTTCATTCCAGCAGCCCCCCTGTCCACTTAACACCCCCACCTCCTTCTCCAAGCAAAAGATTAACAGATTAGAAGTAACATGATTGCCTGCTTCCTCTTTTTATTTGTGCCTGCCGCCTTTTTCCTCCCTTTTCAGGAAGAACTGAGGAAAAAAAAAAAAATCATCAGCACTATGATTTGCCTTTTTGTGTCCCCGTCTTCAATATCTAGCCAGTCGAAAGCACTTAATGTCCCCACTATTCTAATTTCATCTGTCTTTCTCGCTTTGTACGGTATCACATGTCACATATGCCCGCACACACACACATTCATTAGGATTCGGCACAGATGTATAGTGTGACCGGGCCTATTTCTCCAGCGTGGTGTATAGAGGCCTATCACACACTTCAGCAATGCGTAACCAATAACTGAAAAAACGCATGACTGAAAAACTGAAAAGAGATAAAGGCAGATGAAGTGCAGTAGATGAGAGAAAGGAGAGGTGGAGTCGAGAGTTTTACTGGATGGAGAGAGCAAAAGAGACAGGATCAGAAAAGAAGAAGCCAGGATAAAAAAAAAGATGAGGGGGAGAAAGAGAGATGGAGGTGGTCTCGAGAGGGGAGGAGAGTGGTGAAGCAAAGGATGGAGGATCTAGCAAGCTGGGTGGCATTAGTAGGGAAAGCCTCTCCACTTCTGCTAGATAAGAGATGGCCCTGGCCAATGATGTGGAATGGTTTTGATTGGCTGAGCCTGATCCCCCAGCAGAGCGAACCGAGGTCCTCTCCTGGAGCACGGAGCGCCACCGTGACACTGTCGGATATTTCATACTTCACTCCTACAACCATGACTACTGCAGGGGACTGCGGCTCTGACCTCATCACCATACTGCTCGACATTTCATACTTGACTCCGACACCAGTGACTGCTGTGGCGTTCCACAACCAGAGCCTCAATGCTGCGTTCAGGACCGGTACTGAACCACAACCACACATCAAACCATCGCTAGTGGAGGGATTTTGGATGATTACGCACGTGCAACATTCAGTGCCAACGCAGGAAGTAGTGTGCCCTCGAGTTCAGTCGGCATTCACCTTTTTCTTAACCCCAATCTTTCCCTTACCTTAACAAAGTGTTTTATTGCCTATTCCTAAACATCTAGACATCTTAATTATATGAAAAATGTGACGGACACAAACCCAAACTGATCCGACAGAAACTTGACACTCACCGCTTCCTGAGGCTTTCCCCTTCAGTTTATATTAAGCTGGCATCTGCTCCCTTTATCCAGCTCTGAACCATCTGGGAAAACCTCTTATTAAAGCCTAATTGGCTGAAAACTGTTTCACAGATCATTTCTGGGACATTTGTCTCTTTGGACAACAAGTCCCTTTACCTAAAGGACCAAACAGGTGACCATTTCAAGATTTGGATGTGTTAAGGCGACTACTGCGACTCGGCTGATGTTAGAGGAAGATTTGTGGGTAAAAGCAACCACTGTTGACTGTTGACTGTTGACGGTACTCAAACTGTTGAAATTTAAAGCGTTTGAATAAATGTCTATTTTCTATAGAAGCTATATGCACATTTATAGGCCTGTAAAAAGGTCTATCCTGCTGGATTGTTCACCTAAACTAATGTCCTTGTTTGTTTTTATTTGATTGGTCGGCACCGCGCCGCACAAGAAAGTGATCTTTATAGGTCCGACATCACCAAAGCGAATCGTTTTTTCAGGTAACACTGCCGTCTCTGCTTCTTCATACTTCACGACCACAACCGTGACTACTTTTGGGCATCCTTAACCTCACTGTTACCTAGCAAAGCAGCTGGCTATGATTATGTAGCGTGGAGACTTTGGCAGCAGGGGCCGAGGAGCCATCTGGAGCAGCAGGAGTTTTGTCCCAGTGGGCCGGTTGACCTGTGGGCCAGCAGCAGAGAGAGTCCGGCAATGTTGATGCACAAAGCAACAAAAAATAAATAAATAAATATATAGTTCTGTGTTGTATTAAAGTCCTGCTGAGCGTGAAAGCATGCATGAATGACATAAACATGTGGGTGAATATGGCAGCGACAGTCTGGGTTTCCTCTGATCCAGAAGTGGCTGAAACATGAGCTGCAGAGAGCATCAAAATGTTCCTGTTGTTTTATGTAAAATACATCACTCAATACACAAAATCCCAACTAAGAGATGAGATTTTTCCAGATTTTAAAGGCTTTTAAACTTTTTTTCACTGTCTCTTCACTGTCTTACTTATTTGCTTTTTAAATACATTTTCAAACTGCTTTTTTTAAGTGTATATCAGTGTTTCCTAGTCAGTCAAAAACAACAAACCTGCTCTTTGACTCACCACTAATACACCCTCTTATTTGGGTCTAGACTCTGCACGTAATACGATGAACTGAGTGCAAATTTAATGACAGTTTCCACAATATAACAGATAGTTAAAATATTCAAAATTGACAGCTACAGTAGATATAGCTGAAGTGGATTGGCTCCAATTTGGGATTCTCTATATTTAACACAATTAACAGCATTTAACAAGCCACTAAGTGACTTTACTTGAAGTGTTAATTAGATTTGATTATTTGAGATAAAAACTTAAATGATGCTTGAAGGGAGACGGGGTCACAGCAGCCGCAGAGAAATAGAGACCATGGGTAGGAGGAAAAATACGATATTTAGTGAGAATACAGGCTGTTAATAAAAGAACATAACGAGAGTTATACAACAGAGGGGCAGTATCGTCTCTGGTAGGTCAGTACAGTAGATGTGGTTATCAGAGCTCTTGGAAGGACTGTGAGAGGACGTTTATTCTGACCATAATCTGTGTGTCACACAGTTTGATTCCGTCTTTATCTATAGTTTGTCATATGGCCCCATGCCTGTCTCTATCTACTGTCCACACTCCGACTGCTTACGGCTGAACCCTAACAGGAAGCTTATAGCTGCGAGGTCAAACCTAAAGTCCGAGCCTCAAAGGCCCACGCGGCGAGCGGCGGACACAGCCGCAGATTACTGTCTAGCCGAGCTGACCGCGGACAAAAGGAGTGGACTGTCGCCGGGTCCTTTTTGAGCGTTTCACATCGAGGCCCGGCCGGTTTTGAAGTTGAGTCTTATCGTGGCGAGCGGCACAGATGAGCTGCTTTGTACACTCGCTTTTATCAGATCAGATGCTGACAGGAGGAACGCTGGCAGGAGGCGATTCAGCAACTTGGAAAAGCTGCTGGAGGACAAGGACGGCTCTGCTCGCTCCTCATCCTCCTCTCATCTTCTCCGACTAATGTGCCTCTACACGTCTTCGTGTGTGCCCTGTGAAGATGTGCTTGCTTGCAATTATTTGATATGCATCTGTTAGGTGCAGGGATGTAATGATGCACGTTAATGGTTGGGATATGAATAGCTGTATAGATATATAGATGCAAACAACTTGAATTGGACACAACTGGGAGGCAGTCACAGAAAACAGATTCGAGTGTCAGTGAATCAGTAAATCCTGATATTGTAGGTTGTGTTTTTTTTAGCGTCCAATGATTTTCAGCATAATAATTCCTAATGATGCCATTTCAGCTCCTTCTGCTGTGTGTGTTTGTGTCTCTGGAGGAAAACAATGTCGAGGCTCAGATATGTCACAGGATCCCAACCTCATTTAAAGAAAACTCACCCCAGTGTTCCTGCAACCGCACCGTGTCTGCTGGAGGGATGCTCAGCACTGCGGGAGACGTTCTGCATGCACAGTACAAAGTGCTTGAACCTAAACGTGTCACTCAGCTGTCAGACACTTTTTCTCTTTGCACAACCGTTCATGTTTGAAGGCAAGCGTAAAAAGCAAACAAACACCGTAGTAACTTCACTTTTAGCAGTCGTCTTTTTATTCATATTATTCACAGTTATTATGTTTTACTACGAACACATTTAGAGCTGAAACAATAACGCCAATTAATCAGTTAGTCCATGGACAGAAAATTAAGCAGCCGCCATTTTGTATAAGTCATATTTCAGGCATGTTACATGTTGAACATCATTATTTGAATTTGGACTTTTGGTTGATGGAATCGACTGTTAGACGCAGCCCTAAATGTACTTCATGATTTTTGCTGGAAGATGCTGATGCCATCCTGCTCCCTTGCTGCCATTTGTGGAGTTAATATATCCATAACTATTGAAATTATGTTTTATTATTTAAATGCTCGCAAAGGAAAATATTCAGACTGTGAACCAGATGTGTGGGTGAGATGTTTTATTCTGTCTGAGACTTTTTGAAGCTGCAAGTAGCCGATTTATAGGTACTGCACCTTTTTAAATTTGACCATTTAACAGTAATTTGCCCCAGAATGATATTATTGAACGGTTTGAATACCGTCTGTAACTGCAAACTGTACTGAAATCAATCAGGTCAATCAATTCAGATTTGTGTAGGGTCATATTAATCATTCATACAAGATACATTCATCATATCTGACCAGTGTCCAGTGTTTAATATATACCCAATATTGTCTGATATATCATCACACTGACACCAGCGTGGCCATATACAGATGTCTTCTCTCCTGCACACTCTTTGTTTTTGCGCTCATGTGTGTTTCTCGGATGATGTGGGTGGTTTCTGCCCTCCTGGCTCGACTCCAAATAGCTGCACTTCCTGGCCGACGTACACGCAGTCTTCAGCTGGAGCTTACACTGGGAAAGCGAAGGTTATTGTGCTACAGTGGAGGGATCAACTTGGAGAGGGAGGGAGAGAGAGAATATACCTTCAGGTGAGAAATTAATTGAGCCTGTAGATTTCCGTTGCAGGGAGATTCCTCAGCTGATAGGCCGCATGCTCACTCCCTGACTGTGTATCTTCCTTTTCAAATACCCTAAGAACATTTTAGAGCTAGTTTGTGAAGCACACTGAGTAGAGAGGCGTTAGGTCTGAGGAGTCAGACTTTATATATGTGCATGTCTGCTGCAGTCAGGCCTGTTTTCCCTCAGTACAGCTGATGACTCCATAACCACATCCACGAGCTAAAGCGATGTCAAAAAACCAGAAAATCACAAGTAGCACTTAAATTATCCTGTTTCATTTTTGAACTGAGGGAAATAAAAATCTTCAGGATGTGTGTGTGTGTGTGTGTGTGTGTCTGTGTTTTCATGTGGGGCAAGGTTTCCATAGAGACTAGGCCGGCTAATCCGACGAGCTGTGGAAGACGGAGGGAGCAGGTCTGAAGTGCTCAGCATTACGGCGGCTTCTAAAAGCTCCCTGCCTCTCAGCGCCTTAGTCTTCATTACCTCCACATCCCCTTTTGATTGGCTGCGTTTATCCTGAGTACCCCAGGTTTTGGGAGGGAACCGTAACCCCATACACCCCCCCCCCCCGCCACTAACAACACGCACCGCCAGCATCGTTCAGGTTGTCATAGCAACCCCCAAAGGCAAGAATTTGGACTCATAAACTAGATATTGTATCATGTTCTGTACCTGATAGTTTCAAGACAATGCCGTTCTCCTCTGGCCCTGTTACACTCCACACATTATGGAAAAGCACTACAAAAGAGTGATTACAGTGTACGGTTTGTGGGTGTTAAAATGATATAAAAAAAGAATTTTGCACGCCCTTGGATGTGCTAAGTGGCAGGATAATTTAGCATTCTGTTTGGGTTGGATGGCGTTGGTTTGTGCAACACTTTGGCAAGCATTCAGTCATCCTGTGATTGAAATAGAAAATTAGCTGGGGGTCTTAAGCCTCTCCGCTTGTGCAGAGCAGTTCCCACTGTGTTCACATTGCTTATCTGGATTCAACTTGGACACTCCAGCTCAGTTAGAGGGTTGAGCTAATTCTGGCAAGACGCTGGAGCCTTCCCATGATGCTCTGGTTGTGGGGAGGGAGAAGCATTCAGATTCTCCACTTAACTTAAAGCGGCAATAGAACAATATCAACATGCTTGGGGGAAACAAAACAAGATGTACATTTTCACTCTCCTTTTAGCTCCGGTTTGGTCTCCACCAACTCCACCAACAAGCTAGTCGCTAACTCTGTCTTATTGGAGCTTTTTTGATGAAAATATGTTTTAAATGTAAAATCTTTTGCCGGCTGAATCCGAAGTTAACTGACATCAAACGATTTTCAAACTGTTACCTTCGGAGCCACTAACAAACAAAACGCCCCGTGTGTCCTTAAACCTAAACTTTAACTTGTAACTGCTATCAGTACAGTTATCAGCCCAAAAGAAGTCAGTGATTCCCCTTCAAAAATCTGTACTTCAAAGTACAAACACACACACATACACACATCCACTGGTCCTTCCTGACAGGAGGAAATGCATTGGTCACCATTATTTCATTCCCAAAAGGCTATGCTTTCATCTTGACTCAGCATCCTCTCTTTATTTCTCTTTCTTTCTCTCTAATACACACATGCAAAATCACCTGCTGAAAGCTTTTCATCCTGTTCTTTCACACCTTCGTCTCTCCTCATTTTAGACTCACCTCGACCCACATACTTTTTATTCCCCACCAAATTCTTCCACGCTCACCCCTTTTTTGTCAGCTTCGTTTCAACCTTTGCCTTTTTCTCTCTGTGTCTCTGTTACTTTACTTGCAGGGGTTGAACCACTTTTCCCTTTTTTAATTTTGTGTTTTTTTTGGGAATACCGATACTCTGTGAAGACATTCATTTGTTCTTTTTAAAATGTACTATCGTAATTTCAATTTCATTCTCGTTATTGTGGAAAGGTCCCCGAACCTTTGACACTGAAACACTTTACTGTGAAACCAGGATCATAACGGCAGAAATAAAAGCAACAATATAAATAAAAAAGGGCCGACTCGAGTGTTTTTGTGACCCTAAGCAGAATTGTCTTCAAAACAGACTGTGACAGACCATAAAATTCTTTCAGATAACTTATAGCATAATCCAACTGTTTTTAAAAGAAAACACTTGGGTTTAAGGTCCAAAAGTGCAGTATTATTGATTACGGTGCTCCAGCTTTTTCAAGTCATTTTATGGTTACGTTATTGCCCATTTCAAAGCTCTACAGAAAACGTAAAGATCAACAGATGCCTCTGTTGTTGTTTCTGAAACAAAGTTGTGTGTTTTGCATGAAAGCTACCAAAGTTCATGTTGCAAACGTCTGTTTGGCTGCTAACAAGGACTGGAATCTTTGATTGTACAAATTCAATTTTGGGCAGAAACTCAGCACGTTTTATTAGAAGTAGAATTGCATTAAAGTAATGTTAGATTCCTGTTGTCTGACATCCTGCCATGAAAGGAAGCTTTCTTCTGTAGCAGTAGCAGTTTTGACCTGTACCAAAATTATACTGACACACAACCTGAAGTGTCTCAGCGAGGAGTCGAGAAACGTTTCTGAAGGGAAGATTCTTCGTCTTTCTCGCTGCCGTGTTTAAAGCTGATTCTCCGACACAAAGCGCTAAAAAACGTTGCTTCTTTTCTGCAGATATATTTTTATGCACCGGCGAGCTAGCAGTCGCTAAAGTCAGTGACTGAGGCCACAGGAAGCGAGAGCTGCTTCATGATAAAAACCTTGCAATAATACACCGTTCAAAAGCTTTAAGCTAAAGCTACAGAGGTGCTATTTTCTTGTGAATGGAGGTTTAACTGTGACTTTATGAGCCAATGAGAAAGCGGTGAATTTGCTACCTGTGGTAACGGTGACATATTGATGATGATGATTAGTTGTCGACATTTGGAAAACAGGAAACACTGAGGACTAAATACCTCACATTTTATGACAAATAGAGGAAATAAACTGTATTCTCTCAGTAGAAAGAGAATTGATACGCACATGGAGTCTTACTTTCAGTTGATATGAAGTGAATTTATATTTATATATTTTTCCTTTTATGATGAACTGCTCCTTTACCAACGGCCCAGTGTGTCAGTCTAACCTCATCGTATATTCTCATAATGTGAATCGGAGACTCTAATTAGGGTAAGGTCAGCCTGGTAAAGTGGTAATCGCTTCCTATCAACTGCACTATCATAAATTATGTAGAACAGCCATGAAATGATATTTATGGCTGTGGCTATGGCGGAAACAGCTATTAGCCATGCTGGTTAGCAAATGAAGCTTTCCCCGTAGTCTTTTAATTCTCTGAGGAGATGATTCATGGTTACTGGGAGGAAGACCAGAGGAAGAGTGGGTTGCAGGGGTAAAGATTATAACCTGTACTAAATCGTGCGCGTCTGTCTGTGTGATATTGTGTGCATGCATGTGTGCACGTGTGCTTTTTTTTGTGCATGAATGTGAACCCGGGTGTGTGTTTAATTGGTGGCTGTGGTGGTCTTTTTTCCGGAGCCATGGGTGCTTGATGGGTGCTGTGCTCGCTGCAGCATTCACACACACCACAATGCCGGTTATAAATCCATAATGGAGGGAAAGACAATGGCACGTGAGGTAATTTCTGCTCAACCACACTCACCGGGCTCTAATTGCACTGCAAGGCATGTAAAGGAAAATCAGCGGCTGTGCGAGGAGACTGTCAAACCCTGGGAACACTGTGGCTCTGACAACTTTAATTGGTAGTTGTCGTGTATATCCCTGTCTTCATTAGCAGCCCAAGACTACCTGCTTTTCCTCCCACACACACACACACACACACACTCTCACAGACACAGCTATTGGTGAAAAGGTCATTAGATGTGCTTGGTTTAATAGCAGATTGTCATCCAGAACTGGTGTTCCACGGACACCTAGAGGTATTTTCATTCACTTAATTCAAATTTTGTGAATATCTGCTCCTATGCGTTGTAGTGGAGCTGCGGTTTAGCAATTACAACAACTGACAGGACTTTTTTTTTTTTTTTTCAACTGCCTCTCAACCTCTGAAGAAATTTATGAGCAAGCAAGCAAGACTAAAAAATATTGCTTAAGACACTGAAAGAAAAGAGTGTTGCTTAAGAGTTGTATTCTCAAAATAGAGTCCTCTTTTCTTTGAAATCTGACAGATTCTTCTCGCTACAAGAAAACCATCTGAAACCTTGATTCAAGACTAGTTTTCCTTCGTGATCCTGCAGTTGTCAGCTGGCATTAATAGACCGGGTGACCAATCACACAAAAAAAAAAACCCCACTATCAAATAAAAATACATTTCTATTGGTCATTCATTCATGCTATTCAAGTATTACAAAACAATTAGACATGCTGTTTTAATTCCTGTAATTTAAAAGCACTATCACATAACGTTTAGTCTCATTAATAGATACCACAACTGAGAATTAGTGATAGAAACGGTTTTTAACCACACAAATAAAATATAGCAACAAAAATACTGCACGTTCAAAATAGTTTCAGAAATCAAAACTGTTTTTTTTCTGCCTTTTCTGTGACCGTTATTAAATGTGTTGCTGTATAAGATAAGATATAAGATACTCACATTACGTACATGTGAATCAGAATACTAACGTAACCTTTAACTCCTCCTAAAACGCGTTGAAGAGGTTTCCGCAAGCGTCCTGTCGGGCAGCTCCAACAAGCTCCACCAATCAGATGGTTAGGACACCGTGTTCGTAGCCTGACAAACGAAACCGAGGGCAGAAAAGCCCGGGAAGGTGCATGCTCCAGTAGCTTCTATAGGAATGAATGGGGCGCCATCTTGCACGTGCACCGTCCTGTTAGATTACTTTGTAACCTGGATGTAATAATTCTACCATTTGCACCGTGATCGCCGAGACGGACAACAAAGATGACTGTCGCCATAATAACTTTGCCAAGTTGTAAAATGGTGTAAAATGGTACTGTTATAAACTGCAGTGTTTCGGTGTTTGATTAGCCTTTAAACTAACGGATCCATTACTCAAACCTTCCTGGATCTTGTGTCACCGTCTTGTCGCGACCTGAAACAACACTCCCCATCAACACAGCCACTTGAGAGAATCGCTGCATGTCAACACAGCGACATACTGTAGGTCTATCCACCTTAAACACACAAAGATAAGGTGTGTCTCTCGTTGACAATATGACTACGAGTCCCATAAGCTCTGCCTGCGTTGGAGGCAGCAACTCCGGGTGGCCAGAGAGAAGCCATGCATTATTGAGGAAGGGCTTAGGGGGGGTAAGAGTGGATTAGTCTGATATTAACCTCCAGAGGAAGAGAGAAAGGGAAGGGGATGACATGATGAGGATCACCTCTGGCCATTTAAACTGCTTTAATTAAATCCTGGATGGAGAGGCCACCACTCACACTCGGAGAATGACGGAGAAAGAGATGAAGAAGAAGAAGAAGAAGAAGAAGACGAAGAAAGGGATGAAAATGAGGAAAAGGTAGAGCAGCGGTGAAAGAGACTGATTGGAAAAAATGTAGAATAGGAAATAGGCGAGGAAAGAAAGGGGATGAGACGAGTGTGTATGTCAGTGTGTGTGTGTGTGTGTGTGTGTGTTCGCTTGCTAAACCTCCCACTGTGATGAGGCAGACTAATGAGTTAGCCTTTTGCCATGCCGGTCACATGTGTGTGTGGCTGACAGGGACCGGGGCGAGCTGATAAATCAGCAGCAGAAATGAGATTTATAAAAACCTGATCTCCATCTCAACCTCCTGCCACGCTCCCCGGCCACCCTGTCACCTTGCTATCTTCATCTGCAGAGCTAAGAGGGGCGGCGGGGGCGGGGGCTAGTCCACCAGATGTGTACTACGAAATGTAGTTCTCCGTAAAAGAACAAAAAATGTTGTATATCAGTGTTCAGCATTAAGAACATCACATGGATGAGCTGATGGCTAATTAACCGAGTGAGAAGAAATAGCTGCCGATGCATTCTGACCTATGCTGATTTTTAATTGGACGACAAATTAAAGGCTCTCCGAGTCATTTATCATCACCTCCACGGAGGACCTTTTATTTTCAGTCATTTGTTTTCACCTTTGTTTGGTAGCAGAGAATAACTCGTGAACAGTTTTCAGTGGAGTTTGGTTGAAAGTTAAGCCAGGAACTGAGCAACGTTTATTAATACTTGAATATATTTTACTGTGACGTTTGACTTGAATGAGTTATGTACCGTGTTATTTACACGACGCAGCTCCAGCCTACACTGGAACAATCTTTGGTGGCGTTATTGTGCTGATTTGCTTTCTATTGTACTGTTTTGTTGTAAGTAATTACATTTCTATTGTTTCTACTATTTAATTGTTCGTGTACACTGAAAGAAATTTCTGGTGACTAGCTGGTGAACACAGTCAACATAGTTCCCTCAGGATTCGATGGAGACCAAACCAGAGCTAAAAATGAATATAATAAGTGAAATTATTAGTTGGAAACAGTCCATCTGCCGGGCGGATTGTAGGTAGTTCATTCATTTATTTACTCCACTTCCCAGCAAGCGTGGGAAGTTAGCAGCACGACGAAGTGTCAGAGAAGCACAGCAGGCGGGTCGACTGTTGATTGTGAACGTTCATCTTAACACGGGGTTTACTTACTACAAGAACACCTCACCATATAATGTAAACCGATTAAAACAATAAAACAATACATCACCACAAGCTGTGGCCTCGGTGAGCGAGCTTCAGACTGAACAACATCAGCTGCACAAAGGTAGAATTTATTGCAGGGCTATTGCATTGAATTGCATTAAACTGTAAGATGGTGGTGTTATTTTGTTCACCGCCTGTAGCTACAGACTTCTGTAGGTCTCCCCCGTCCAACAACAGCCAGTCTATCAAAGACACAGCATTATAAATGGACAGGACTAAGCTGCTACGACGTGTTCGTATCACGCCAGAAAAACAAACTGCGGAGAATTTTAGATCAAGGCTGGGTATCAACTTAAAAACTTCGTTGCGTTTGCCGTCGCGTTGCTGTGATGTCAGCCTGGCAGACTTGGGCCGGAGACTTCGTTTGCCCTTCTCTGATTAGAAGGACGGTGTTTAGAAAGTGAATGTTGTGTGAGCACACAGAGTATTGAGTTTAAATCCTGAATACATAACACAGCACACGGATAGCAGACACAAACACAGCTCATGTCAAACACTTCATCAGACTCTTCCAGGGTATTAAATGTAATATTGCCTCTATGTGGTGTGTACACATCGTCTTAGCATTATCAGTCAACAGTAAAGTGTAGCTCATTAGACGTGCTATTACAATATTCTAATAAGAGGAGCCTTAGCGAGGCGTGAAGACACAGTGTTTGATTATCTCCACTCCGCCTCGCTGGCTCCACCCCTGCACGTCCTGATCCGTCCTCTCGGATTCATCCACAAAGCGGTGTGGTTTAACGGGCCTCTGTGTAATGAGCGAGCCGACAGCCAGGTAGAACAAAGCTCAGGAGATGACAGCGTGCATCAAACACACGCTCTGATATAGCACGCGGTGGCTGACTGAAGATGACCAGTACATGAATAACATCTTAAAATCTGCTCTCACAGTATGTCAGTTTTTATTTTACGGTATGATATAGTATATTGTAATTCAGTAAATTACCAGATCTGAAGGTCTGTTGAGGTCCCTCATCAAGTCAATGCAACAAATCTGTAAAACGTCTCTTCAGCACAATGAACATCTTTGCTATCCATCACCGTGCTCAGTATATTCCAAACACTCACAACACACTACGCTACCTCCATCACTGTAAACCTCGTCTACACCAGCCGCATAGCGAAAGCAGCACGTCAGCAGCGCAGAGGAAGGTGTAGTCCTCCACCGGCGTCTACGCTGGATCTGTACTTTCACACACACACTACTTTCAAAGGTCAAGAGTCAGCTTTCACTGTCAGCAGTCTGTGTAGTTTCGTGCGTAAGTTGGATTGCAATAAACTTGAATCCTAAAAAGATGCTTCAGGCTGCATTTGCACGTGTAAAGCCCGGGTGAAGCGTGGGCTGTCGCGTGGCCTGTGTACAAAGCTTTTTTGATTCAAACTGGAGCGTATCTTTTCCACCAGACAGATTGAAAAATGCTGCTGAAATGCATCCCATAAGGACGGTCATTTAAATGTGGCCTCTCTAAAATCCAGCTGATGAAGTCACCACAACTTGTCTCCTACATCCCCGGCCGACGTTGCCTCAGGTGACATCACTTTAGGCAGTTCATCAGATTTCACTGTGGAGCCACAAAAGTGGAAAAGAATATATGCAGTAGTTCTCCCGCAGACCTGTAAACAGACTTTGATGTGTGAAATCGATGATCTTGATGCTGCTCTCCTGCCCCTACTGTCAAATGAAATAGCCTCTCTCTTCTTAATTCCTATTCCATTGGTTTAAAATGATCCCTCGCTGTTTCATCACGTATCGAGATGGAAAGGATCGCCTTTCTTTGTCTTTTTAAGGTGACAAAATGAAATAAGGGCGCTGAATAAGTGTAAGTCTCCTGCATCTGTAATCTCCAGAGATGTAATTGCTTCTTTAATAAAAGGCCAACATCAGTCAGATCCTCTAATGAGTGATTCATTGATCCAGTCGGTGCTGACACTCGTGTTGAATTTGCCCTGGCATAGAGGAGCAGAGAGACCCTCTCCCTGCACTCTGCACCACGTATCTCCACTTTTGTAATTCAATGGCAGGCAGCCATTAGCAGGCATGAGATCGCGGTATTCTCCACACATGGTCAGCCTCCATGTAGCGCGCTGTAATCTGTTGAATTTATTGATTTTCCTCACTTCAGTTTCTTACTCCATTTACAGTATGTTGAGGCTGCGGACGGAGACGAGAACTGAATTCACAAAATAAATCCTACAGCCGGCAGATCAAAGCTTCCTGGTTCCTTTCACATGCAACAATGAGTGTTAACAGATGAATGGAAAAAGAGGCCGTCTTAAAAGAAGAAAGAAAAATGGTCTATTTTTGTGAATAAGCTGAACTGTATTTTAACGGGGCATACATAGATTTCTTTCGTCGTCTGCAAATACTTCAGGTGACCAGAAGTGGGAGGAGAGACGCAGCAGGAGGTGTGTTACCAACAGTCAGGTAGTGCCGTGCAAGTCTGATTACATCCCTCCAACTATCTGAGGGGGGCAGGACAGGTGTGTGCCTTCCACCGGCAGCCTGTAAATCCAGGGATGATGTGTGCATTTTCAAAGAGCTGCACGACCACGCATGCCTCTTTCAGTGTGGGTACCCTGATGAAATCTTGCGCAACCAGCCACCCGTCTCAGTAATACACAAAACTGTAAATTGGTTTGTTATTCTGCCGGGCTTTTAATTTCAGTGCAGATTATCACCTCTCTGAGTTGCAACATCCATCGAGCGCATATACAGTTCTTCGCTCAAACATTGCACATGACTGACAATATTATATATTGTATTGTATGTGCAAAACTCTCTTTGTAATGGCGTCATTAAATCAGGGCTGTAACTGGTGATTATTTTCTTTCCAATTAATGGTTTTGTCTGGAAAAATGTCAGAAAATAGTGGGAAGGTGGCATCTTCACATTGCTTGTCTGAAGCTCCAATAATCAAACACAATGATGCAAAATGGAGAAAAAGTGGCAAATCATTCCAGGCCTCCGAATCTCCACATCTCAGATGAGTTCAGTGATTCATGCAGATCAGGTGTTTTGCCCGAACAGGATTTTATATGCTGGTTGGAAACAGTCGACCAATCAGAGCTTTTTTAGCTTTTTTTGTTTGTTTTTTTAGTAGCAAGTTGCTTTTTTTTGGTTTTGACATCAACAACCAAAACCCCAAATGAGAAATGATCTACTTCAGGTGTTGTGTGGAAGCTGGATCTGATCCACACAACAGTTCAAATACAGACAGGATTTTATCATTGAATATTATATCAGTATCTCTAAACTAGGAGGTAGAAGCTCTCCTCGACAGTTGCTCCTTTGCCACGAGGCATCAAGGCCAAATTACTTATTGGATACTTAAAGAAAGTATTTAAATGTAATAGGTTATGAAATTATTACCCATAATTCCAGAGTGGTAAAACCAACACTGTGCAGTGGAAGTACTTCCAGTAACGGCTAAATATGCAATTCCTCACTGTGTCTCGACTCAATAAAAGTGTGTGTTTCTGCATGTTCACACACCCGCCGTCCACTTCACCAGCACGGTGGTATCATAGCAGTCTGTTAATCGTGTATTTACCCAGACTGAGAGTGTGTGTGTGTGTGTGTGTGTGTGTGTGTGTGTGTGCACACTTGTGAGTTTGCGTGTTTTGAATGTGCCCCGGCTGTTTGATTGATAGATATTGAGCCGCTGTATTTACAGCAGAGATTCAGATCCAATCAAATCTGCCTTTACCGTGTTTACCTGCAATTATTGTGTAGAGGCTTTTGTCCGTACACACACACACACACACACACACACTTCAACATCATGAAAAATACCTGGCCGCAGTTGCTTGTATTTCATGAAAAATCATCATCACCGCCAACCATATCACTGCCCCCCCCCCCCTTTTGGAATAACCACAGGGTTCCTTTCTCCACCGCAACTGCTGCCCACTTATGGTTCCACTGGCTGAGAGAATCACAGGCTGCTAAAGCTTCCAATCTGACCGCTAACCACAGTGCTAACACATCAGCCGGGCTGCAGACACAACCACAGCCGACTATTACCCAGACTGCCAGCCTCTGCTGGTTTGGCAGCTGCACTCTGGGTGAGTACAGTCGTGGGGGAATATACTGCATCTCCACAGCGGGAGGGACGTCCACAGTCTACAAGTTTAACGATAGGCTTGGAACGTCCCCCTACCTCCTCATATATGAATTACTAATAAAAATATCTACCAAGATACTAAATTACCACACAAGATATCTGCCATTCACAAGACAACAACCGAAAGTTACATTTCAGCTGTCGTCACCAGTATCTGCGACAGCGGCGTCGCTTCTCTATGAATAGATTTAGCATTTCGTGATGGAAATTTCATTGTAATTATGTTCTCTTGCAATGCAATTCAGTTTCTGTGTTTTTTATTATGATTCATTATTCTGTGCTGGAGAAACAAAATCATTCCAGCTGCGTGAATTCTCTGTTTATTTTTCCCAACCTGGGTATATTTCGTAATGCGTACGTCATCATATGAAACTGAATGGATGAAAGTTGCCTCAGTTTTATCGCCCAAGTGTGCAACAACCCAGTGGCACACTCTCCTCAAAGCCCCCCCCCCAACCCCCCCAACCTGATCCCCGTCTTTGAAATAGAGAGAGGAACGCCAGTGTGATTGAACTCCTCGCTTTTATTTTTCCCCCCTTCGCTCGTTTCCCTCTGATTGAATGTGTTTTATCTATCCGTGTGAGGGGGGGGGGGGGGGGGGGGGGGGTGAGGAAGAGGAAGAAGGGGGGAGGAGGAGGCGACGGGAGGGTTCTGCGGCACAAGTCGCCGTGATGAAAGGGGTCTTTCACTCTTTTACTCTCCCCGTCTTTCCTCTTTCAGCTGTTTGAGGCATCTCATCAAACGGGCCTGAATAGTAGACGTGACACTATCTGTCTCTCCTCCAACACCACCACCACCTCCTCCTCTCTTCTTGGTATCTCACCCACACATCCTTCCATCCTTCCCTCCCTCCCTCCCTCCCTCCCTATCTGTCTTGACTCTGTCCTCTATCTACCTGCGGCCACCTTCATCCATCCACCCATTCGCTTGCTCACAATGCCGCTCAGTGACCGCTGACAGGAGGCCAAGGAAAGAAAACCAAGCTCAAGTTCGAGCTGAATTGTGAACATTAAAGCTCTGGTTCTATATTTCCTGTATTTCCTGTTTACTATTTATAAGTGATAAGGCAAGGATGCTCAGTGGCCCCTCGCTATTAAATACGCCTCCCTCCCTGCAGACACATCTCTCACACAGACAGTAGGTCAGATGTAAGAAAACTGAAAGGATGAAATATTCCCTGTCAGAGCCTCATTTGAAAAGCCATGTTTTTTTTAGTGCAGTTACCTTCAAAGCTGAGGTGACAAGCTCGTTGCCAGAGAGGAATTATAAGTGGAAGTAGTCATTGGTAGAGGAGATCAATGAACAGGCTACAGATATCAGGCATGCGAGAGGCGATGGAGGCGATGGAGCTAGCGTCTGTCTGCCCCGAACCTCGTCCAGAGTTTGATTTGGATTTCCCCTTAAACGTCTGTTTTTGAAACCAGACCACCTCTATTGCCGGATCAGCCAATCAGCTTGCACGTTCCTCTCTGAGCCTCTGCAGTCCGCAGTTGCTCACAGCGCTCTTCTCTGCGCAGGTTCACAGTAACCTTTACGTGTACGATTAATTAGCCTAATGAATTGACCAAAGACAATTTAGATAAAAAGCTAGAATATCTCGAATAAAGCTACCAAGCTCCTGCTGCTCGCAGCTTTCTGTGTCAGATCAATAACCAATCACTTCAGGCTCCGGTGACTTTCAGTGGGCATTTGTCATTATATTTTTAGCATGCTTTAAACAAATAATCAACAGATAAGTCATAGAGTCAATCATTTTGTGTTGCAGCCCTACAAATGTCTCTTCTACTAATCTCCAAACTTCAGCTCCAGCTCATTTTTAAGGGGTGCAGTTGCAGAAAAATGCTTCATTTTAAATTCATTTCCCATCGATTTTAAACATTTTGTTCTCAGGTTTTGGAAGCTGCAGGTGTTGCCGAGTCACGTCATCATCGTCCAGTTTCTAGCTGCGGGGTTTAACCGGTTATTAGTCAATCAGCGAGGTCGCCTGGAACAAAAAGGAGTCTTGCAGAGTGAAAGACGGAGCTCATCAGATTGAGAAGAGTGGAGCGCTATATTTCAGTCCAGTCCTAATAGATCACCTTTGGGACGAGGCAAAGTAGCATGTTTACAGCTCGTGGAACATTTGTAGATTCTTGTTTCAGTCAGGACGTTTGACATTTTCTGATATCCCACAGACACATGGGCAGAATAGTCAGAGAGAGGTGCAGCTGTCCAGCCCGCTCAGGGAACGAGGGGAGGCGAGCGGAGGTGGAAGTTTGATGTTTAAAACAAGGTGGGAACAGAAAACTAGCGGGGAGTCGAGTCGAGAGGAAAGAAAAGGGCGGCAGAAAGCTCCGCGGTTGAGAGAAAGAAAAAGCTGGCAATCGGCAAGAAACAAAGATAGGGTTAGGAGATATGTTTAAAAGGGTGCGCGGGAGATGGATAAGGGGAGGAGAGGAATGAGAGAGGGCGAGAGATAATGAGAGGGAGAAAGAGAGAGCGAGGGGAATGAGAAGATAGAGACGATTTCCTATTCCGTCAGACGCACTGTGGCTCATTCATTATATTCCCCAGGCAATTACCCAGGCCACCTGCTTTGTCTCTCCCCTCATTGTTTCCATCTCTCTCTATCTGTATCTTTCTCTCTGTCTTTCACTCCATCTCTGTCTGTCGTTCTCTCTATCGCTCCTTCACCAGTCCTGTGTGATCCTTGCTGTTTTGCCAACTCTTTCCCCTTGCTCGCCTCATTTCTCGGTTTCTCTCCCTGCATTGTCTCTATCCTCCTGCTTTTTTGTGTGTGTGTGTGTGTGTGTGTGTGTGTGTGTGTCTGCCTGTTTAATGTGAAAACACTGACAGATTGGTGTGTGTGTGTGTGTGTGTGTGTGTGTGTGTGTGTGATGTTGGGCCAGTCCTAATGAGCTCAGCCTTGCATTTAGCAGGGTGCCAGGTCTCAGCTAGCTGCTGCTTTACTCGTCTCAAATGCCTGAATTCACTAAACGACTTTATGGGTTAAACTTCAGACCTGCAAATTTCCAGTGCTTTCCTTTTTTTTTTTTTTATGTCTTTGTTCCAAAACACAAAAACCCTCAGAAATGCTGTCAGTGTGGGAAAAAATGCTTTTCCTCCCATTGTCTGAAAGCTGTATCATTTCCATCTCCTCATTGTTTTAGCCTTCGATCCTGCGGTTCATGCTTATTCTTCTCCCTCAGAAAGTGGAAGAATAAAGTTACCTTCACCCGTGCCGTTTCTGAAATGTTTGTCGCAGTCCAATATGTGCATTTCAGAACAGTATTCCAGCATCAGATCCACCGTTAGTTGCAGCGATGTTCAGCGTAGTGTTGTGTGTATTATCAACCCTGTCCCCTACAAATTACCCTCATTTGCAACTTATTTCTTTGACAAATACATTTTGGAGGAAACGTTACGCTCGCCAGAGTACACGTCTGTAATCAACAGAGTGACTAAATGTTTATATTTGACTCATCTGAAACACGTTCACTTTCAATGCCTTTCATGGGTTTTTCTTCAGTTTCCATTCCAGACAACCAAAGCGTAATTAGGGTTTTATGATTATGTTCAGGCAACTCAAAGCACTGTAACCTGGTAACAGTTTGGGGAAACATCATTTTCTCGGTAAATGCAGCATCAGTAAAGCTGCTGTACAGAGGTTGGACTACTCTGGATCCACTACCGCCACCTTATCTCAAACAAATTGTTTGCAATTCTGCTGATTTGTCAATGAACGAAGTCACAAAATGTTCGCAGCTAAAGCATGATTCATGTTTTTAGTTGTGTTCAACCATAACCTACTCAACACACTTGATAAGGCTGAATTTCACCAAACCATGATCTTTTCCCAACCTTAGCCTAAAGCGGTCACGACGCAGAGCCTAGTTTGCTTCGTACAGTCCGAGCTGTACTACAACGCAACAAAACACTGACAGGGAACATAATCCAGGCAGCAATTACGTTTTAAATTTCAAAACATATTTAGTTCAGTATATTTGGTTGTGTATAAATTACATTTTTAGAAGATAAAAGACAGCATGCACCCCCCGAGAGCATTAACTGACTGAAAGCAGTTCAGTTTCTCAGGGAGTGTCTAATTTTTCTACAAACAAAAAATGTATTTTATCAGAATGATTTGAAAGAGGCTCAGTGGCTTTAAGGTCTCCGCTTTGTCTCTTGGATAAACAAAAGATATTACAGCTGCCGTAGTTTAGACCACCATGAGATTGAAGCCCATACAAAGGGGAAGTGTCCCTTTTCCGCCATGGACCAATTGAGATATCAGCCGTGTCACTTTCCATCCTGGTTCATCCTGCTGCCGTGGTTTTGGGGTGTGATGAAGGGGGCTGTCTCGCTAAAGTTCAGATGTCAAGTCCCAGCTGCCCGAAGCCCCGCAGGGGTCCGCGGCTGGAACGAGTGGGTTTGGCGATGGGACAGCCGAGGTGTCATTAGGACACAGTGGGCTCTAACATTAGACCTCATTACTGCTCTCGTGATGGATCGGCCCAAATTACATCCTGGCTAAAAGCACATCTGCCGGCGAGGACAATAACAACTGGAGATCTTTCTCTCGCCTCACATTCGCCCTTTCTCTCTGTCCCTGTCCACCTGTGTGTTGTTCGAAATGAAGGCATTTAAAGTCATTATAGAGTAAATAATGTGTGTTGACAAAGGAGCTTGAATAATTGTGGCCAGTTTGCCGTCATTATAATAAATAATATCAAATTCTATTCTTCTAGCAACAGCTTTCCCACGCGATTCTCCCCTCCCCCCTCTGTACAGTACAGTATGACTGTCTTTTATCTCTTTTTTACAGTAGGAAGACACACCGCTGACATTAAACATGCTACATGCAGGAGCTCCTCATGAATATTTCACTGTGAAATTAGGTGTGATGCCTCATTCTAATGTTAGCTTATAAATAAATGCATTTAAGCCATTGAGAGCAGGGAGGGCCAATTTGCTTCCTACTATGATTTGCTCCAAATTTGGGGAGTTTTCAGGTTTCTTTTCCCACAAAATCTTTAAAATAAAGCTATAATACATCGTGCTAATCCCTCTTATGGAGCCCTTCATTCATAATCTTCCTATAAACTCAATCAATTTCATAATACTCTATAGAGAGAAAGCTCTACGCTGTACCTATAAATGCCACAAACTTCATTTTCTCTCTCTTTTTCCTCTCACGTTGTGATCCGTCTGTCCATAAATACACATTTTAACACTTACAAGCACGCCTGCGGCAAGCTGCAAACGCCCACACGCACCCCAGATTTCATAGATGGGCAGGAATAATTCATTCTTCACATGTACAATTGGACTGTGGCTGAGTGTGTAATGTTCGTGGTGTGTGTTTGTGGCGTCTCGCTATGCTCCATAACGGGGACATAATGGATCCTCCTTATTCCCCAGCAGTGACCTTTGCCTCTGTGTGTTATCCTGTAGTGTGCAGCCTATTATTTTGAACCCCCCCCCCAGCAAATAGTAGACTTAGAGGGATCAGGCCCTGCATCAGAGGCTCGGCAGGGCTGTAGGAGGTGCCGGTAGCGGTGCCGCGGTTGAGGCACACAGTGCAAGGGTTAGACTGATGTAGCAATTGGCTGGTAAAAGGCTGAAGCTGGCGTTTTATTTAAAAAAACAAACAAAAAAAACTAGTCCTTTATTTAGGTTATCTAGTCATGATGGAGCAGCCCAGTTTTCCAGGAAATGACCTTCATATCGGACAATATGAGCTGATTTACATCCAGCCACAGTGTGGAAGTAGTGAGACAGGAAGTGAGAGCATAGAAGTTGGGGTGGTGTAGCATGTACTGGAGTTGGAGTCCCATCACAGATCTTAGTTTCCTCAACCTTCATCATGAGCACAATTAATAACCTTAACCTTTACTGTCGTTCCATTCACAGTTATATGAAAGTGATCATTTTTAAAAACGTTGGCATTGGATGTAAAAAAAAAGTACTGACTGAAAGTACCAATACTGACATTCCTTTCTTGGATGGACACGATACATATTTATTTCTCCGAATCATTCTGATGCCCAAAGGAGAATTATTCCAGTCTGACTGTTTGATCTGGTAAGATTTATTTTGGTGTGTTTCTGTTAGACCCCGACTGTCTGATGTCAACCGACGGACGTTATGTGCAGATATTAGCTTATCAGTGTTAGCATGTTGTGGCAGATTGCAGAGCAGTATGTTGCAACAATGCATGTTCTCTCTCATGTTCTCAATGCTATAGCTGGTGATTGTGTGAAGAAGAGTCAGTGAGAAGTCCTCCCCCTTGTAAGCCATCATTTCTAAAAGAAAATTAAGTGAAAACAACATTTTACCTGCCTTCCTCGGCCCTCGTTTGTAGACAAATCCCCCGCTGCCTGTAACAAAAGAGCCGCTCCCCCAACGCATCCATGATGGACACTCTATTTTGAAGCTAATAAATTGTCCCCCCCCCCTCCCGGTTTCCCCAGTGGTGGTCGCTGCCGCTGCCACCAGCTTTTATTTTCTATTTTTTCTTTTATGCCTCGCAGAGCAAACTGGACTCGGTCCATGAACAGTCATGCATGCAAGTGGAACCAGACATGCTGGCTTTTCTCCATGTGTAGTGGCCTGTCGTATGTGTGTGTCTCAGGCCCAGTGGGGCAAGTACTCTGCAGGTCCTGGCTTTGCTGTAATGACCAGTGAGCAAACATACTCCAACTGCCCTGCAGTAAAGGACACAAGTATAACACATAGATACACTCATATACTCATATACAAACACAGACACCACCATGGACTGCTACTGAGGTCCTGCAGTTGACATCACAGCCTTTAAAAGCCACACTAATGGTGGGCAGAACCATCATTTGTTAAGGAAGGTGTGGTACACTGTGTCAGATAACTCAGGCTGCTCATGAAGTTAGTAACTAAACTAAAAAGAATCAATAAACACACAAAAACGCTCTAAATGATCATTTTGTCAACAAGAATGGAAAGTCGACCCACTTAGAAACTGATTCATGAGAAAAGAATTAATTAGCCATTGTTGTTCATGAACCCGATCAGTCCTTAGAAATGGTGCGCGGCACTAGATGGTGACATCACTGCAGGACCTCAATTGGCCAGAGGGTTGCAATCATCGAGGCTTTCCATTGGCTGGAAACGTGCTAAGATCGAGCAGTCGGCTCTGGGCTTCTGTAGATCCGGACCACCACTGGCCCCGGGGCTTTCATTCATCAAGGCCACTGAATTGCTGCAGGCTGATTGGAACAGGGATCCAATGAGCGTGCCTCTCGTTCACCAGTTTTATGGGCCGTGTTAGTTACAGATATGATATTTTATGTAACGACACCGCATGCTTTTATAGGCCGCATCATTAAAACAGAGCTTACATAAGGCCGTGCTCTGCCGGGCAGCTCGGAAAGGTGGGACGAAAAGAAAAAGAAATGTTACCCCGCTCCCCCCTCCACACACACACACACACACACACTTAACACCCCACACCCCCAGCCTGACACTCACCGGCTGCACCACACATGCACCATGGGAACCTGTTACCATGGTTACAGCTGGCAACAGCTCCGCTAGGGCCCTGGCAACCCACCACCTACCACCATCGCTACCGTCAGCTCTCTCATTTTCCCTCCTTCACTCTATCTTTATCTCCCCTGTCTTCCTTTTCTCTCACTCTCTTTCTGCGGTTTACCTTCTGAGGCCCCTCCCACCCCCCCTCAGCCCCCCCCCCCCCCCCCCCTCCCAGCCCAGCTCCCTCTGGTCCCTCTCAGTCTCTCTGAGGTGTTTTACTGTGCTGTAGATTTCAGTAGCTGTTTTCCCCTCAGTCTCATTGGACTCATTAGTGTCCTTTACCGAGGCTCCGTCTGTGCAGAGCGCACACACACGCCTGTGTCTCTGTGTGTGTGTGTGTGTGTGTGTTTTCGTCTATTAGCATGCAGGCTCGTGCACGCCGCTGTGTGTTTTTTGTGCGTGTGCGCTCCTCACGCAGGGGCCCGAGCAGCCCATAATTACGGGAGCTTCAGGCTGATGCTGCCTATGTTTGATTACAGTGATCAAGGGCCAAGTTATGGAGACTAAAAGTGCCATCACCTAGTGTCAGTGTGTGTGAGTGTGTGTGTGTCGTGTGAGTGTGTAGAAGCAGGGTGAAGCAAGAGAGTTTAGTCAGGAGTTCACATTAACTGGAGCAAACATGAGAGTTAAATCGCCCTCTCTGTCGATGACGAGGCGTGTCGACATGTTTTTGTTGGTTGTTGTTATTTGGTGGCGTTGGCCCTCATTCACAGCGCCGGTGGGTTACGATTTAGTGTGTTTGTGATTTTGTGTGTGTGTGTGTGTGTACATAAGAGAGTGTGGCGGTGTGTGCCTTTGCGAGCGAAGCAGTGTAGAAAAACAGAACAAAGTAAAATATTTATGTCAGAAGTTCACATTAAGAGGCGCAAAGTAAACCAGTGGGAACTGAAATCCCCCTCCGTGTGAATTATGAGCATGGGAGAGCTGCCTCTGCAAACTTCTGAGTTTCATTAAGCCAAATGTAACTCATCTCCTCGAGCTAAGTTAGGAAGGATGAGTTTGTGATTTCTGTGTTGGGCTGAGGAAGGTGTTTATATCAGTGTGCACGGGTGCTCAGCGGTGGCAGAGAGACAAGCAGAGCCTGTTTAGTGAGTGTTATGTGTGAGGGCAGACATTGATTGGCGGTCATTTATAAATGATGGTGCATAATGTAGTACATCCCCTCCGATGGCAGTGACTGGCTCAATAAAACATGAGGCCTCCAGTCAGAGGATGAAATATTAAAAGGAGGCAGAAAGGATATAGGAGCCGCTCCTCCCGGGGGATTGGCTGTGGATGTGTGTTTGCAAGTGCCTACTTGTCTGTGTGAGCATTTGTAAGACACTTGTCCGGGCTTAAACCAGCTGGCCGAGAGATGGAAAGTAAAAAGTCAGTCTGTGCTTAAGCTGGCTAAAGTGTGGAATGAAGCACACTAGCATAAAGTAGTAAAATATCAGTCTTGGTGGCTTAATGGAACATTCTGTGCTTTCATATAGAGCCTGACGCTATAAATGTGACCACTCTGTTGTGTTTTGGTGCAGTCGCTAACGCTGAATGAGTAGCGAGCAGCTAGATTGAGATGATGCATCTTCCTCCTCGCTATCTTGTCACAGACGCCTCCTAAACGACTGCAGATAGCACGAGCGGGAGACATCTCGACGTGTTATCGCATCGCTCCCCATTTCCTTTTGCTGCTGTGACAAAAAAATTCAAATGCTAAAAAAAAAAACACACACACAGGAGGGTGAAATGCAAAGCGAGGGAACTCATTTGCCGCCGCAGCCGCGTTGCCTGCTGGGCCGGTGAATGGAGAGAAGAGGCTGGTTTCTGTTCAGGGAGCTTTTCCACATTCCACTGCTTGTCAGATCCGATACCTCTCTGCCTCTAATAGGGGCACAGGAGAGGACAGGCAGCATCTGCTGTCAAAACCAAATTATCTTCTGTCAACAAAGCAGGAGGGAGAACCGGCACCTCGGCCAGGCCAGTGGTCACACATGCACAGATACTCCCACATTTTAGGGTTTGACCATTACGAGTCACTTAAGGGGAAGGCCAGTTCTTTTTATTTATTTATTGACAATTTTGTGGTCAGAGGCGCGGCGCTAAACTGCAGCTCAGTTGGAATTGGTGTTGGATGAGGAAGAAAACATTATCAGCTGCTGTTGTGCCCTGCAGCGCTCTGACAGTTTCATGACGGAGGGGACGGTCCAGAGCTGTCGAGCCGCAGAAGCTCCCGGCCTCCCACGAGGAAAATTATGTCCTTGTGTGGGCGGTACAGAATCGCTGTAAGTCGATATATGGCACCTTGAATCAAATTAGCTCGGGAGGAGATACCACATGTCACCGTGTTGCTCTGAGCCTAAGTGAAGGATCGCCAGCTGTAATAAACAGGTCGGTGATACAAGATACAAGAGCTTAGCATTTATGGAAAAGAGCACCAGATAGATAGATAGTGTTTTATATACTCAGTGAAAGTGTAACTGCAACACCACAATGTATAAATACTCCTTCACAAGTAAATGTGTAAATGTTTTATTTAAGAAAAAGTATCAACATAATAAACATTTTTAAAAAGTATATCAAAACCAAAAGCTACTCACTTCTATGGGATGTAGCTGTACGTCATACTTGGTGAGGATTTACAAGGAGCTCACTCGCAGCTGGGATATTAAAGTCGAGATGAAATGGAAAAAATCCCGTTTAAGCCTTTTAGATCACACAGAGCTAACATTTATTAGTTAGCTAGCTAGCAACAGCATGGTGCGTCGTTATGACACGCCCACTTTTCGTTACGTCCCCGCCTGCCGATCCTGTTTCGCTCGGAGACACGTCGCGAGACGGACGTTAGAGACTCTCAAAGTGCAGCTTCATGTCTCTTTACTCAAGTAAAGTTTCAATGCCTCAAAATATTGCTCAACAGCATCCTCACATTCTTCCCACCTTGGTGTACTTAAGCAGTATTTTTAAGCTACTTGGGCTAACCTCAATGTGTTGTGGACCTGCTGCAGGATCAGTTTTAGAGTTCAGTCAGTCAACACACTCAGCACAGCAAAGACTGGGGAGCGACGGCGGTAACTTATCAACTAATAACGCACGTTTTTCGTATGAAAATAGCTTACAAAGGACATTTTCTTTAAGATTTCAATTGAAATGATCTGAAATACCGGAGCATTTACAGTACATGAAGACAGTATGTTGTATTAACGCCGTCAGATCAGAAGGTGTCTTACATGTTCAGGGCCGGCCATATGTGCTGAAGCAATTATTTAACATAAATATCAGCGTAGCGCTGTATATTGTAGTTTTATATACACACACACACACACACACACCTTGTCATCTCGCCCAGCCGTTCAGTTTGTTTTCTATCTAACTATCCAGCCCCTTGTCCGTTTCCCTCTGTAAGTGCATGTGTCACTTCATTCCACGGCTGCATCTATTTTTCATGGAGGTAAATTGCATGGCGCCGCTGTGCGCTGAACTCTGCCTCTGTAATCCACAGAGATGACCTCTAAAAACGCCGCCCTCCACCCCTCCAGCACATCAACAGCTCTAAACCTCCACACCAACACTCCCTCAATCATTCCAGATATCTCTCGCTCTGTCCTGTGAATGCTCTTTGCCTTTTCCTTTCCTTTCTATCACAGCATGTATCCTTTCTGTGGCATTTGATTCTTTCCATCTCTGTCCCTTCTGCTTTTGGTTTTCCATACCTTCCCTTTCCATTTTCACTTCCTCTCCTCAGATGCGTCGTCCTCCCCGACCTGAATATTGAGCACACAGTTCAGTATGCTGTACTGTACTGTGCTGTACTGTACTGTGCTGTACCTTCAGTACGTGTGCCACAGACTGTTTGGTGGGTGAGGTGGAGGCCAGTCACTCAGGCGGAGATCACATCCTCTTTGGTCTGATGGATACTGAGGCTGAAGACAATAAACAGATGCTTTGATAGCCTGCGGCTCAATCCAGCACCCTGACACTCCTTTACACTGCAGAGGAGGTTGTGGTATGGCCTCAGGCACATCATCCCATTGACACCGTCTGTCTCTGTGTGTCTTCATTTTCTTATTCGGGTTTTGGGACCAATTCATCTTTTAATTTTCAGACTGAAGCTTCTGTGTTTTTTCTTCTGAGATTCTTCTGCATTTTGTCACATTTTAAGATCGAATCAGTCTTATCAGCAAATCTTGTCTGTCGGAAAGCAAAAGTCCAGTGACATTGTTATAGAGCCACAACGGAGGAAGTCGGGTCGGATGGATGAGTCAACAAAACATTTGACTGCTGTTCATTTCCCGCTTCCTGCCGACAGCCAGTCGCTCTCTGACCTTAACCAAGTCGTTAAACAGCAAATGTCCCTGTACCTTTACAAAGTTTTGTTCTTAAACCTAACCAAACCTTAACCATAGTGGAGTCAGACGATTTGCAGTTTTACTTTAAACAGTTTAAGGCTCTGACAAACAATCCTGTCGGTGGTGCAGAGGAAGAGAAGAATATGCTTGTATGTGTCGTTCTGAAGGACCTGGACCAACAATTCTGATGAAATAATTTCACAAACTAGATGTCTGTCATCTTGTTGTAGTTTGACTGTGCGGAGAGTAAACATTTAGTTTTTTATTGACGCTGACAATAGCCACAGTGTGTGTGGAGATTTAAAGCATAAAACATCATGTCTGATGGTTGCAGATTGCTGCAGTGTTATCGTGGCTGCTTTTATCGTTGATATCACGCTTCCCAATAAATTGGAGGATTACGTGTTCATCCATAGCTTTATTTATTCCGGTTTAACGAGGATCTCTGTCAGTGTGTATGGGCTGGTGTAGGTGTGGCACACATGCTGGATTCACAGCGACGCTGTCTTTGAATAACCAGGCTGCTCATGACTAACCACAGACACCAGGGATGAAAGCTGATCACATATGCCCGACAGTCTGCGTGTCAATAACGCACACTCGTACAGACAGTGACACCTCACAGACGAACAAACAACAGAGAGTGTCATGATCCTGTCTACGCGTATCGTCCTGTCTTCCTGAAACTTCTTGGACATGGTTGATGAAGCACGTTTCTCACCGTCCTGTACGTCCAGTAAATGGAACAGGGAGAAACCAGCAGGTACGCAGTACATACAGTATACGTGTGCAAAGCTGCTCGCTCATCATCAGCTCAACTCAGTCCGCTCCAATTAAATGTGTCTCCCATATCTGCAGGGTCCAGGGTCCCCATTGCCTTTAATAAAGCAGTGTTGTGTCCTTGGGTTTCTTCACCACCGTTATGATGATGAAGCAGGGACATGAAGAGACGCCATTTGATACCTTCTATACCACTTTTGACTGGTGATGGTTTGATGTTACTCAAACTTCCCTGGAGGCTCCGGAGTTTAAGGCACTGACCATGAGCCCAGTTCGATCCTGGACGGGGTCTCTCTCTCTCCTCATTCCATACGTCAAAATGTGCCCGTCGTCGCAGAACTGCTTCATATTTTAATTCAGATTTACTCTGCCTGTAGTTGTTTGTAGCTGCATTTTTGCATTGCGTTAAAGTATTATACACAACATTTTGCTTACATTACACTTGTTGTTACTTCCCAATTAGTGGCACAGTTAATTAGCTCATGCTCACCTCAGATACCTCATGCATTCTGCTAAGATGCTGAATCTTGGGGTGTTGCCGCATCCCTATAACTCCACAATGAACCTGGTAAGTAGGATGTCACCATGACCACAAGCTACAGTGGTTGAGATTACAAAAATAAGACCCCGGTTGTTAAAGACGCCATCTGAAACAACCAAAAAACATGTGGTACATATTCAACACCTTCTTGAGGCCATGTTCAAGCCTCTCCTTGCACTAAATTATAAATTCTGTGTACCAATATTAAGGCAAAGGCTTACAGTATCTGGTCATGAGAGAAGATACAGTGAAAACATGTACAGCATTACACATATCTCTGTAAATAACCCCCTGTGTGGCTGTTTGCACAGTGAAAACAACCAGTAAAATATCTAATTATAATATGCTCATAACAAAACTAAACTCATAGAAATACCTTTTTTTCAAAGCTTGTGCCACTGGGTGAGAGTGTCAGCTGAATGCATATAATATGTTAATGTAAAAATTGTGCGATATCATAAGAGCCAGAAATGATGCAAATCAGCACTAGAGAAGATAAATACGAGAGGACGGGGAGGGGGCAGTTAGATCGTTGCTCTGTGCAACAGATAATCAGGATTGGGAATGGGGATCTTTAATGGCTGTCAATTAAAAAGTAATTAGAGGGTGTAAGCTCAGCTAGATCGGCTATCAGTCCATTTATCATCACACAGCTGTCTCAAATACACACACACACACACACACTATCATATAGACATTGTATTCAGTATTTTTTTCAATTATCTCAGCTCTGCCTCTGTTTCTGCACATGCACAACAGAAACACACCTGCACACACACACACACACACACACACCAACAAAGACAGTAAATACATATGGAGCTCATTCAGCACCAAACCAGCTGTAATAGACACATTCGCTCCTCCATCTCTTTCATTCACCAGGACAGAATTGCCTCTGAATTGATGGCAAATAGTGGAATTTGACCCAAATGTATTTCTATAAATGGCTGTGAACAGATCGACAAATGAAAACACATGACCTGATGAAATTGCAGACATTCAAATTCAGTGAATGACTTGCACCATGACAACCAATTAGTGACAAATGGATGTATGTATCTCCGGGGGCATCAATCTGACTTCAAAGCAGCGTGTTGAGTGGAAGCACAAGTACACGGGGGTCCGGTGACTTTGGATTTCAGCCTTCATGTGATGCACTCACACTCTTGTTGGTTCAAACATAAACACATAAACCTCTCATTAGCGCTCAAGAGTCAGCCACAGATTCGTCATCAACCTTTAAAGGAATAGTTCAACATTTTAAGAAATGACTTGCTTTGTCTTTGAGAGGGAGGTGTTGTCTGCGTGCAGCTTTCTGAAGTCTTGTTGTCACCGTGAGGTTGCCAGACTTGGTACCATCACACGTGTACAGAGACTATACAGAGAATATCTGGCAACCCGTGCTGTAGGGACGGAGTAACTGGCTTTTACGTTCACAGCCGTAAACGTGGTTATATGGCTGAAAAAGCTGTACTCAATTTTAGCAATTTCACGTTGAGCATTGCAGTAACTCAGAGGTGCAGAAGATCAGCGATGCACTGCTTCTGTAGAGACTGAAACTTTTAGCCACGTTGCCCTTAATGTGGCACCTCAATCAGCCGGGTCAAGGCAGGCGTTTGACTTTTGGCGGCATCCGCTGCTTTGTGATCTGAAAATTGCTTTCGCCCTCAAGTAGACACGGGCGAGCCTTTATCAGAGACACATCTCACCCCAGTTTCTTTCAAAACTGTGGGTAAGGTGAACACAGTTTCCACACTCGTCTCCAGTCAGACTGTGGTCCGATGGTGTTTCGTCACGTCTGAATCCAGAATCAGATTTGTTAATTGAGTGCAAATGCTTTCGAATGCCAATTTGAATCTGTTTCAGTAGTTTGTCGGAGGGAGTTTTTTAGATACTGTTTTATTGCACTGCAGAACCAAAAAGCAGTTTATGTATCAAGTGTTATAATTATCTTCTTTGAGTTTCGAAAGTTTTGAACATTCAGAAATCTAAAACTCAAGTTTGGGAGATGAATATCAAATGTTACTATGGCTTTTTAAAGATGATGTAAATTGAACATTTGCTAGTACAAAGAACAGAGAGAAAAGAGATCAGATAAATTATTTAATTCGAGAATTAAGTCTCAAATGTTTGGTGTTCTACCAACTTGGAACCAGATTCAAAATGGAACAGAAACACAAAATCTGAATCCAACTGTAGTGTTCAGTTTGCCTGACAAGACAAAGACAAAAGCTTGAAATAAGAGGAAGAAGATGTTGCCGTTCTGGACTGACAAGCACTCGTGGCAATTGCCATGAGAATTTGATTCTGTTTTATTCCATCACAAACGGCCATTCAGTGTGTATTTGTGTATTTTTTTTGTCTCAAACTGCTGGACAGACATCACATGTCTCTGATGAAGGCTGAACTCTGCGCGCGGTACACTGTTCAATTTATACGTATTTAACAAAACTGCTCTGTTATCATAAAAGGATAATCTTGGACAATTTGTAAAGAAATCAATTTACAGAAAAGTGAAATTTCCTCCTTTTCTTCAGAATGTGAAGTAAGAGGCACAATCCTCGACTAAATGAGTTCCGATGTCGGCGACGGATGGAGACAAAACGGCTGCTTATTATCTCAATAAAGGAACAAGATGAGTAATCAAAGGCAATAAGCATTATCCCACAAGTGAGGAAATTTAAACTTGCACCACCCATGAGTCTGTGTGTTCGTGTGTGAACCTGCCAGGCTTTTTTTGGAGATTTGAAAAATATACAACATGGAAGAAGCAACTCTTTGGATCTACTTTCAGAGCTAATTCTATAAGTATACATTATAAAACTACATTTGACGGTGCACTATGTTGGCGGCTGCCATAGAAGCACCTGATGTAGGCTACTGTAGTGAGTTGTACTAACTGGAGATGATGCAGCGTCGCGTTAAAGGAAGCCAACTGGGTTACAAACTGGGACGCTACTGCCAATTTTAAATATGAAAACTTCACAAAGAGTGAGTGAAAAATGCTTTTCAAAAGATTGAATGGTTTGTTTTTGTTTTATGAGCTGTCGCCAGAGTCAACATGACTGACACGTCAGTTATTTTTACACACTTTTGTCCAGCTGCAAGTAGCTCCTGTATTTCAAGAAACGCCGTTTCTCTCACCGAGGCCTTAGTGAAAGATCAAGCAGGATTTGTTCATACATCCCACGCTGTCCGCTGTGTATTACAGCTGACTTTTTGGTGGTGTGGCTATTCACCAATTTGATTTTTTAAACATGGTTCCCTCACTGCTCCAGTCCAGTTAAATCCATCCTACTTTTCAATCCAGATCTAAAGGTACGGTCAAATTACATTTTCGTCCTGCAAATACTCGCTCCTTCTCTGAAGGCACCTGAAGCCTGTGCCTGACGAATTCAGGGATTCATATCCCATTTCCAAGGAATCTCCCAGCTGCTTGGGAGTCAGCACAAACAGACTAGAAGGTCATAGATGACTTTTGTCCAACTCTGACCTGCAGATTTGCACAGTTGGCTAATAGAAACGCTTATGAATTCCTTTTGGAATATTATTCTGATATTGTGCCCTCAGCCTTTTGAGTCCGACGTTACACCACCAGACTACAAACTGCATTTCACACTTTCATACAATGCTTTTGCTCATTCTGCCCAATATTTATTGGATTTTGAAGTAATCTCCAGATCATATGACTATTAACAACTCTACTCTCATTTCTTTGAACAAATCTCTTGCAGTTGAAGTGCAGTGTGTAAGTAGGACACAACTTGTTAATGTTAATGTTTTTAATTCCCAGGAATCAAAAAAAAATATTGCAATTTGCAGCTAAGCTTTTTTGACTTCTTCACAGTCATGGATCTTAAGGCCTGGGTTCTTCAAAGGTTTCTCATAATAAATATTATTTAGGTACTGTAGCCCTCTGAAAACGCGAATCAGCTACGACTAGCATTAACATTAGTATTAAACAAAGCTGTCTATCACGCAGCGATTATTTTGACTGACCTCACTTGTTTAGATCAAACACACAACTTTCAAACAAGCTATGTTTACATGCACCTGAAGGGGACCTCTAGTGGCGGCATGATGCTATAGTAGCACTGCTAAACCGCTGTTTGCATGCTGTTTTCAACCAAAAGTCAACAGTAGCTTCATTTAACCATGACCTTGATCTTTCCCTAACCTGAACCTAAACCTTACCCAAAACACAGCCGTGTAAATCATCGCACATAATGATTTTGGAAGGCACGAATTTCACATTTTGTTGTTTCGTTTTTAGGACTGGCCCTCTTATTCAACAGCAGGGGACACTTTGCTTATTTTCAATGATACCGCGCTTTGTCATCTGCCTTGTCAACGTTTGTCACCATGGGTGTGCGTATTCCTGTATGTGTGTGGTGTCTAGACAGGAGAAGCCTAATCTATTTTCCATGTTCCCATCCGGTCCTGTTGGAGCCTTTGAATGGCAGATAAACAGAGCGGGGCTAAGGCTGAGGCTTCATCAAGAGGATTAATTCTGCGAGTCTTATCTCCAGAGGAGCCTCTCTGCCTCCTCTTTCTCTTTCCCTTCCCCATAGGCATCGAGGGCTCTCACCGCGCACTACAGAGTTCACTCCCAGTTCACACACTTTACTGTACAAACCGCTGCCGTAAGCTCAAAATCACCCCACGCACATTTGGGATTCGTGTGACGTCTGGCGAGTGCGCAAGTTGTCGTTGCGTATGTCGTTGTATGTCGTCGCACCGCAAAAAAAGTCAATTTACAAGTTTTTTTTTCCTTCTGTGGAGTGGATTAGTGTCTGACGGAATAAACACAGACAACAAATGCGGACAGATTAATTATGAAAAAGATGGAAAACGGAGCAAATGTGATGATGTAAGACAAAAATCAAACACAAGTATTAAAAAATGTCGTGTGTGTGTGGAGGATGTCTTGTTTATGCAGCGACTCTGCCAGAGAGAGCGCGCGCTTGTCACAGTGCGTCTTAAAGCATTTGAATATGAAAGAAAGTTGGATATGAAATGTACATTATCATCAATTTTAAAACACCCAGGAACACGGAGATAAAAAAAAATGAGGACAAGATGAAAACGCGCTCAACGTGAATCCAGTTCAATCAGTTGTGGACAATCAGTGTCGTGTCAATTTAGGATAATTCATACAATAAATATTTGATTTTCATTTGCACAGACCTTTTAATCTTATTCGTTGTACAGTATTAGATGTGTATCATATACCATATATCAGTTTGCCTTTTGCACGTCAACCAAACAGATGCACACACTGCATTCAGATAAACAGACAGCGATTGAGAGTTCCAATGAAATGCTGAATGATGGTGTTATTGATGATTAAGCAGGTGGCAGTTGTGCTTTGGTGATGTGTGTAATCAGTTGCAGAGCTAACTGAAGTGGAGACTGTGAGAGGAAAGACACAGATAACTGTGATTTCCGCAAATAGTCACCACAAGCGAGCGGCGCGATCGTGCTTTTCTTTACAGTCCTTGTGGTTATCATCACCATCATCACCATCATCACCATCATCATCATCATCGCTATGGTCGTCATTATTCTTTGTCATTCACAGTCAATAGATAATAGGTAGCATTGCTCATTCCAGGTTGGGAGTGAGAATTCAAGGATCTCTTGTTCTCGGGACTACCTTGCTTCACCTGCTACGGCAGGTAGGACAGGAATCAGAATCAGAAATACTTTATTGATCCCCGGGGGGGGGGAATCATACAGTGCCGGTGCCCCCATTCAAGAGTAGAAAGTAGCATACATTTAGAAATAAGAGTACGTACAAAAATAAGATATAAAAAAATAAGAAATATACACATTTACAATATTTAAGTGAAAAATAAAAGTAATAAATATTGTTTGTATTGCACTGGTATAAATAGAGAATGAATAACGAGGTGAAACAGATCCAGAATCAGTCTCTTTCTTCTGAGTGTCTGACACTCAGAGGGAGGAGCTGAACAGTTTGATGGCCACAGGCAGGAATGATTTCCCGTGGCGCTCCGTTGTGCATGTAATCGGGTGGAAGAAGCCAGCACGGCTAACAGACCAACGGCGGCAGTCCACAATCAATATCGCGCACCTCTCTCAAACTTTCTGGAGTTAAATCAGATTAAAGTTGACTTCTGGAATAGCTGCTTGTGGTTCTTTTATTTTTGTTTTAACACAACTCATTAAATCCCAGATACGAGAGCCAGCCAGTGATGTTTACCCTCAACATAACGATTGAAATCTGACCACATATACGTGCAACGAAATCTTTATAAGTTCAATTCTTCATTTAAAAGCTTGTTCTGTCCGCTATCGTTCAGTAGGTTGGGTGGGCTGTGCAAGTGTGTGTGTGTGTGTGTGTGTGTGTGTGTGTGTTCCCAGTAGCCGTGAGGCAGCAGCTGACGATAATCTCTCGGAGGGGTCGATGTCGTGGTTGTCACGGCGATCTTCCCGGGGCTGATGTTGGCTGACGGCTGGTGTCACCATTGCTTTCCATCACCGGCCCTCTGATGGCTCTCATTTCATTCTGTGTGGGAGTGTGTGTGTGTGTGTGTGTGTGTGTGTGTGTGTGTGTGTGTGTGTGTCTACATGTGTCGGAGTGCTTTCCAATCGGTGTATAACTGTGTTTGTGCGTATGTCTGTGTTTGATCTCCTGTGTGGCTCCAAAGAAACCCGAGGAAGCAACTGTTACTGCTATCAGTAATATCTTCCTCTGTTTTTACTACATATTCTGTGTGTTATTGTACATACAGGATGTTCTCATTTCCTTTTTTTTTGACTCTTTTAAACCTGGTTGTTGGTGCATCGGGGACATTTCTCCACGAAGATCAATAAACATTCGGCTTATCTTACGTGTTTTTAATTATTTCCCAAGACGTGGAGCTGAAGTGCGCTCTCCGGCCGTCCACTCCAGCCAACATCTCTCTGAGTTCGCTCCACCAAACGACGATAGCAGGGGCTCATATTTATTTCTGTTCAGTGTAAAATAGCAGCTTGTCCAGCCTCAACAATGAATGAATGAATAATAAACAAGTTCACGAGTGTAATTTATTTTCTATGATGAGTTTTCTGATTAAATTAGACAAGTTTGTTTCGCTCTCAGCGGGTTCATCTGCTTAGTTGCTTGCTTGCGTGTGAATCTTTCTGTGTGTGTGTGTGTGTGTGTGTGTGTGTGTGTGTGTGTGTGCCGGCCCGCCTGCCGATTTGACTTGCCTGCAGATGGCAATGTGTTACATTTCTATAACAGTCTCTCTCTCTCTGTCAAGCACAAGTGCTGCTGCTTCTGCTCCTGCGGCTCAGGCTGGTGTGCAACTCTTCTTAAAGTCGTCACCGCTGAATGGACCGAGGGAGGAAAAAAACTGAATGCGTACTTTGCATTTCAATGACCTGACTTCTCCTCGTTCTGCAACTTCATTTCAATCCCTTTGAATCATCACAGCCAAGGCGGAATGAAACTGAAATTGGAACAATATCTATAGCTCGTAACATATTGTGATGGCGGCTTGTTAAAAGTGACACGCCATAATGTGAGAAAAAAACTCAATAAACATCACTGTCATCCTCGGCGGCTGGCTTCCTCTCCTGCCTTAATTCATCCCGAGATACATCTCAAAGCTGAAAATTTGAGTCTAATTTTGAAGCTATGAGTGTTATACAGGTTGTCAGCGTTTACAATGATCTGTCATCTCTCAACCCGAACTCATGCAACGCTGGATTTTCTCTGCGGAGAGAGAGAGAGAGGAGAAAGAAAGCTGATGGAGAGAGACAGACAGAGACAGAGGGACCATATGGAGTCTCATAGTTTTAGATTTCTCTCGCAAATGCTTTTCTCAAACTGACTCATGTTGTTTTTATTACTCCTGACAGTAGTAAACAGCTGGTGTGTGGGGTGGATAGTCTGGATTTCTGTCTGCTGTGTGTGTGTGTGTGGGTGTGTGTGTGTCTTTACATATGCGAACATGGACATCATGCTTGGGCTTTTCATACCTGTGCTCGTGTGGATGTGTGCACGAGTGTGTGTGTGTGTGTGTGTGTGTGTGTGTCAAATCTGAATGCATTCCGTCACTCTGTTTACGGGCTGTGCAGCGTGAGAAGTGTGTGTAAGAGCTGATGCTACACACTCAGCAGCCATGTCCAATTGAAATAGATTGGAGCCATGGAGGCAGGGTAATTCTGGGTGTGTATGCAGTCCTGCTGTAATCTTCGTACTCCACCGCGCCTCGTCTGGTTTCTTTCTCTTACTTTTTTTTATTTATACATAATGAGATCGATAGCTTCGTGGGCTCCTGCAGAAAATACAATCACAAAAGTGAAAGAATGACTATTTGTCTTCAGCTAGTTTTTCTTTTTGGGGCGTTTGTGCGTCTCATCTCAATTCTTTCGGTGTGGACAGACATTTTTAGCTCTTGAACTTGAGTGAGGCTGTAATGCATCTGTAAGCGACAGCTCTGGTGTTCTTAGATTACCACTAGCGGGCGGCGTGGTGCCATGTTGTCCCTGGCTTTATTCTTTCCACATTAGCTATTTCAGGACATCTCACGTTGCATCTCATTTCTCTTTTTTTCGTATCTCCTCTCTGCTGGATCCTCGAGCGACCCCGCAATCGATCAGGTTTAATCCAGCTTTACTGTGGGAATCAGGAGAACTGGAGCCATCGATGCAACATCTGGGCTACCTTACGTATCGCTGCAACCGTGAGCTGCACCGAAATATGTGGATCCTTGGACGGATGGCCACATTTGAGATGTGATTTTTGAGAAAAGGTTCCCATATATCCATCTTCTAACAGCTGAGAGTGCCTCTGTTTACTGTTATGTAGCTCTTGTTGAATGCAGCAGCACACAGACCGAGATGTACTGCTGATGGGATTTGATGTTTTTATCTTTCCCTTTGATTGACAGGCTGAAGCTAACTATCTCCCTTTGCTCTCTCCCTCCATCTCTCTCTGCCCCCCTCCCCCCCCTCTCTTTCTCTCATCTATCTATGTCTAGGAGGACAGACATTTCAGGAATAGAAACAAAAAGGCTTTTCAAGTGGGGAGATACACACGGCTGATCTTTATTCATAGTTTCATTTGACGACACTCTGCGGCAACAGGTAATGTCCTCTGGGTCGGGGGGGGGGGGGGGGCAGAGACACACAAAGTTACACTCACACATAACTTACAGCCAACAACTTTAACAGTCATTTGAACTATGAGTTTTATCTATTAAGCATGAACCTTTGTCTTTATTAGGTATATAACCACCAGGTCGCCTGAACACCACTGATTGAACACGAGAACGAAACTTATTCCGTAAAAACCTCATCATTTGATGAACAGCGCAATTTAAAATCCGGACGACGAATATATCCACAAATATTGTGAAATGTATGAAAAATAAAAGTCAAAAAGAAGAAGAAAATTCAGATATTATTGATATAAAAGCTCTGATGGGAAAGGCGATGCAGTAGGCCTACAAACACACACACACACCATCATACACTTCCATTTGTCTGTTTGCTCAGCTAACACTTTCGGCATTTGAGCTGCAAGTCCTTTCTTTATGAGTCCTGAGTGATTTAGCCCTGAGAAGCAGAGTGCTCTCTTAGAGCAGTCAGAGCCACTCAGCACTCAGTGGCAGACAAGAGGACGGGACATTCAAGTGTTGCCTCTAAACCTCGTACATCCAAACATTTCTCAGGTTTTCATTTTGGTTCTTGAAACAAGAAGCTTTCGTAAAGACACTGTACGACCCTTGAACCCAAATAGACCATTGTACGTGTTTGAAAACCCTTAGCGATGACAGGCCTTTTGGACTGAAAGAGCCAACGCTCGGCAGGCCAATTCCATGCTGAAAAATGTAAGAATTGAAATGTTATTCATGTCAGGTTAATGACTGTCAAGTCGTTTCTACACCTCTGTACACGAACAAATAGAAAGCACGGCACTCATCAGCAACATATTTTATGTTATATGTTCCCTGCTTCCGCGTTCACAGCCACCCACTTTGCTCGGGGACCCGATGACGCTGGTTGCTATGGATACCAAGCAGCGCTTCTTGTGCCAGTTAACGGCATATTCAGTTGACCTTGACCTGGCACAGGTGGCATCCCCGTGACAACGTTTTACATTGGCTACGGAGGGGGAAATGAGCAACAGTTGCATGTAGCTTTAGCATTAGCTCTATTATCTCAGTTCAGGTGCAACAGAGAGCAACATGACAAGCAGAGTGACTCAACACTACAGCAATGTTTGTGACTTTGTGCTATGGTTGTAGCATATTATATTGCATACACAATATACAGTACTTTATGTAACTGTGGCATAGTTAAACCAGTAGAAATGTTCATGTAAATACCAATATTCTTTTGATTTAAGCTGCTGATAACAGCTTTTCTTACAGTACCAGAAGAATTATATAGTGTTTTCCCCAAAACTGCGTGTTTGACATGAATATTATTGGATGGAAGCCGAGCCCTTATGGACAAGACTGCAGACTTAGAGCAGCGAGCGACTCGATTCGGCGAGTCAGCTTCTCTCCCACTCTGCAGCGGGGCGACAGTATTTACCCATCAGCTAATGGCCCAGAGGTCAGGGGTGACACACTCTCACGTCTCCACTGTGCCCTTTCTCTCCGACCTCATCTCATGGTCGTTCGGGTAATGCTAGACGATCCCACCGGCATTAACTACACACACAAATACGCCTGTCTCTCCACACACACACACACACACACACACAGATACTGAATTGTATGCATGCAGGCAGTCCCACACAAATGGCGGACACACATTCTGACACACATTCGCCTGCCCACCTCACGCCATATGAAACATTCATACACACACCTTCATATACACCCACACACACACACACTCTTCATATATGCATGATAGGGAGATAAAGCTGAAAGGTCAATTCCATTAGACGACCACCTTTTAATGTCACAGTGCCTGGAAAGAGCAACTGCGACCTCCCCGTCTCTGCATCGCATCACAGTGTAATCACACCGCAGCAGTCCATCCCACAGGCCTCGGAGCGTCCCCTCTCTGGCACCAGGACAGACTGATACACCTGTCTCGTGATACAGTATATTTTTGACAAAAAAATAAATAAAATCAAAGGTCGACTGACACAACCTCGTGTGAATTTTGTGCCGTTTATTTGTCGAATACATGCTCTGCAGCCATTTTAATTTCAAGATTACTGAAGTTTATGTGCACATGACACCAAACTCTGCGCTTTAACTAGGGATGCACCAGTTCAGGTCTGTAGTCTGTGAACCTCACTGTGTGGAGCTCATCTGAGTCGTTCTTATGTAATTTTAACATGACGCATGACTGATCAGTGCGTCCCCACTTCAAACCACAAATTTATTTACACAGACAAACATTTCAATTGCAATAAAATCTGCGTCAGCCCCCAACTATGCGGTTTATCCTCCATTCAAGCACTTACAGCCGGAGCTTGCAAAACGTACACCCATCCAGGATGCGGTAACTTTTAACAAACAACAGACGAGCGAACGCTTCATAACTTTTTTGATCGGATGGTTGCTTTCATTGAAGTTTTTTTGTGCTGCTCCAGTAAAGTGTTTCATTGCTCACAAACTGATGTTGTTAGGGAAATACTGGCGTTCTGGACAGTTCTTCGGCATTAAAAATGACCAGATATTGCTAATATACTGAGAGCAAATTTCAAAAACATTACGTAAGGCTCTCAGAACACAGGCTACTTCCGTCCACCACATTGGTCCATGTGCTGCTGTCGGTGCTGCCCACCGTCACTGTGTAGATGAAGCCTATTTTAATACCATTTCCTGGCAGCCTGTCTGTTGTTGTGGATGATTGGCTAGGCCCCTGAATGGCCCTGATTGGCTGATGTCAGACTGAATTTTTCTGAGGCTAATCCCTCTCAAACACACAGACCAATACACATCTTCAGACACGCCCACACGCATACGCACACACACACACACACACACTCGCATCACACACACACAAAAAAAAACACACAAACACAGGTGTTTTCTCTGTATGCCCGCCACATTGTCTGAATGTTAATTACATGCAGAAGGCATCTGGGCCCGTCCATAGCTAATCCTCTTTTAATTATATGTGTCCTCACAATGACACAAGGTTTACAATGGTGATTACAGCCGTATTAGACATAGTGGAAAATAGGTAGGGGGACGCCAAGGGAAATGGCAATCATCATAAAGCAAATAAAAGTGCTTGTTTGTCCATGCCGTAATGTAGTGGTGGTGATGGTGATTTGTTTGTGTGCACATGTGTTTGCTTTAGCTGTGATTTCTCTTTTTTTTTTAAATCCGTTTTGCTAAAACATTGTGGGTGTCCTTCAGTTTACCCAGAGTTTTTATATATTTGCAGAGTAGAGATTAGTAACTTTAGCATATCAAAGCCATTGTATACATTACAGTAAGTGCTATCAAAGAGAATGATGGGAAATACCGGGTTGGTTGACCCTAAATTATAACTTATTTAAACATATCCTCAAACTCTTGTAGTGGCGTCTAGCTATGCAGATATAGTCTTGGTTAAATGTCCTAAGTGTCTGCTGCCATACTATAGAGGTGACAGGTATTGGAACTACTTTTTATCAAATAAGCAGCATTTTCTCTGCATTCACTTCCATTTTATTGAGGCTGAGGCTAAAAAGAGAGAATCTCAGAGATAGATACCAGAAAACCTGGGGCGATAATACCAAAACGACTGTGTCCACATGTCGAGATGCCACCTTGAGATAAGTGAGAAAATATCTGTTCTGTGTGTGTGTGTGTGTGTGTGTGTGTGTGTGTGTGATTTGGGTGAACTGACCTGAAGGTGAAATGAGCATAATGAGCATATTTGCTTCTTGTCAATGCTGCATTGATTGATTGCTTGTGGGCAGCACAATAAGCCGGGAAACACTTCCTGAGAGCGATATCAGGCTGTTTAGCTGCTAAATGTTTCACTATGTTCGCCGGCGGCTAGATGCTAACTATGTCTGTCTGTTGTTTGGTGCTGAGCAGGTAGCGTACAGTTGGTCTTTTAGCTGAAAACAGCTGCCGACTGCTGTGGAAACAGGCTAAGACACATGTTAAAAAGCTCTGTAGAGCTGAGAGAATTTGCGGAGTTGTGTGATAATTCTCTGCAGCTTTGTATTCACCGCCGCACCACAAGTCATGTGTCTTCCATGTTCGGCCTTCAGCTGGTAGAGCGACTCGCCGCACGTCTGTTGTCCTCCCACTCCGTTCTGTAGTGTTCTGCTGGATTTCACAAGTGTGCCTCACATGGCAGAAAAAAAAGAAAGGGATTTCTGCGATTTCCTGCACTGCTACGTGTCCTGTTAAATATGGACTCACTGTTGGCTCTGCTCAAGAACATGCAGTCAGCGCTTTGCCAATGAGAGCCACCGAGGAATGTCCCCAACACTGGCTGGCCGCTGCAGCCCGAACATCTGCCGCTAGCCTAGTCCCACTCAGAACAATGCACAAAGTATGAGCCGTGAGGAAATAGCAAAGCATATAGCTGCTCCACCAGACTTCTGGGATAATAAGTAGCTTATGGCTATAAAAATGACAAAACGCAGAGAGATCCAACAGACGCACAAACACCCAGGACCTTTGTGGAGTGTGTTTGTCACAACGAGCAGGAAAAGAGTGGATATTTGGGGACTAAAGGTTGTCCCAAGTGTGCGCTCAAGCCAGGAGGAAAAACTGTATGAGCGCGCACACAGATGCACACCTCGGCTTTAAAGGGTCCTAAGGGAGCTCCTCTCAGTGTGTAGGGGGAAACCATGAATAAAACGCCCATTTGACCCTCGCTGCAATAAAGCCTGTCTTTGTTGGGCCTCACAGGACCTTCTTTATCCCTCCTCCATCCTTCTTTTCCTTCCTCTCCCTCTCTCTTAGATGAAATCTTGCCCTTTTGTTTTCCCCTCCATCCTGTCATGGCAGGGCCCTCATGTAATATTCATGAGGTTCAGTGGGTTTTTCTCCTGGAGACGTACAGTGGACAGCACAGTGGCGCCCCACATTGTGGCAGCGACCTTGGAACCCTGGCAGAGTTGACCTCTGACCTCAGGCGGTGCCGGCTAGCATCCTCAGTGCTGCTCATTAATCACAAGGCCACAAGTGGCTCCCGAATAAAGGATTTGTAGGCAGAGACGGGTCGCTATCTGGAGATGCAGCATCTGGCAATGGAGGGATTGTTGTGTAGAGGGTGTTTATGAGTGTGTGCGTGTGTCAGTGTGTGTTAAAGTCTACCCTCTGCAGCAGATTCCTGTGAAGATTGCCTCTGGCCTCTCTGTCTCTATTCCACTACAGGACAATGGTCTCCTTTAGTTTGGTGTGTGTGTTGCTGGAGCCTAGTGTGTGTGTGTGTGTGTGTGTGTGTGTGTGTGTGTGTGCGTGTGCTGGAAAAGGCTGGTATGTGAGTGTGTCTCTGAGAAGGCTGCATGGCTGAACACTGACTCAGTATGCCTCTGCTGTCTCTCTTCTCACGCAGGGAAACAGTGAGATCACATGCCTCTCACACACACACACACACACACACACACACACACACACACACACACACAGAGTGTCAAACTGGGGTTACAGACCGATATCTCAGTTCGCCTTTTAATACAAATCACATGTCAGTGTTTTCCGCTGATATGATGACGCAGAAGGTTTCCAATTTTAAGCACCATACCGGAGTGTTTGAGCATGTTTTATCCCTCTGACTACAAATTACATGTATGTTGTTTGTTTTGTTTTTTTACCTACCATTGGCTTCCATTAATTTTACATGAATCCGTCACTAGATTCTTGTAGTTTGCATCAGTCGCCACAGTTAAATTTTCATTGTGTTGTCACGTCATATTGCAGTCCACACAGAATGCTGTAACTCCGTGAAAACTGTGAAACTGTTTGGTCGACAGTTGGTTTTTGGTTGTTAACAAAATGTCTAAATTAGTAATTTCACTGTGGCAAAGTTTCATTAAATGCAGACTCCAACTTCAAGCATGTTTGAACACTGACATTTGGTTTGAATTCTGTAAGAAAATGAATGGAAACCAATGGCTGCCTGTAACTGGAAGGAAAACTGATCCCAAATGTGCACAAATGTCTGTGGATTGACAGTTGTCATTTTTTGGACTTCTCAAATCATCATCAGTTAATATTTAGGCCTGTGTGTACAAACATTGCTCTGAAAATATGAATAACTTATGAATAACCGCTCATAGGAGGTTCCAATCTGATTTGTTGCCTTTGGCTCGCAGATACAGCCTTTAACACAGCCGCGCACAGTATACCGTTTTATCGATCGTTACTGATTTAATATCAGATGTCTTATCAGAGCAGACAACTCTCTCCGTGTGCTGTGGGAGTTTGTTTCTCTCTGGAGGCGTTTCATCACGCTGGCTGACCAAGTTCAACATCAGTTCAACGAGGGAAAGTTCACATTAAAACCAGATTAGATACGGAGTTTCAAAAACCACACTAGAAAGATATTTCGGTTCCTAATTTCCAAACTCGCGCACGGAGCAGTTACGAACATTGTCTCGACATACATTTTGGCGCCGTGTGTGTGTGTTTTCGTCCTCGGGGCAGGTCATTGCATCAGCGTCTGTTCAATAATAAAAATGTTTCCAGGGATTTTTACTGAACAGTAGGGATGTCAGCCTGTAAATCCTGCCAAGCACCCTGCCTCTCCCTGCCTCAAGGAGCTGCTAAACCACCCAAAAGATTTCATTAGTTTGGGCATCACTGGAGATTTAGCATCAAATGACGGTCTAAATGCAGTTTCTGCTGGTTTTCAAATTGAAGTTATACTGGATATTATTTGACCCTTCAGAGGGCACATTTAAGATACACAATCGAAGTTTTAGTTTTGGAAAGTTTACATTTTGTAGATACAAGTTTATTTTACCAGCAGCACCAGCAGTGAAATACACCCACATAGTTGTTGTTGTTGTTGTTTTTGTACACAGGCTAATATACACACCAACAGTCTGTCACATTCGCGACTGTTCAAGCACACGAACACAACACTGACTGTCTATACTTTTCGCAGTCAAGTGCGCAGATCTGTAAAACACACACCAGACAAACACACATTCTTCATCAGAATCAGCCTGGGGGCGGCGCCATCTCACCCCTGACCCTGTCAGAGCTCCTCGGATGGGGCAACACCTTCCAGCTGAGAGCAGCGAGGAGGAGGGAGGAATGAAGAATGTTTACAGTCCTCTTGTTTATCTGTATCGCGGCTGCTGCCTCGCTCTGTCTGTCTCCACCTATCTGTTTTCATTCTTCACCCCTCAGTATCAGCCAAACTTGAGCGATTTAAATTCGATCTGGGCCCCGAAACATCTGTCACCGCCTTATCTGTGGATAATGGAAAGATTTAGTGGCATTCAGAATTTTATAGAGTCGACTCCCCTCCGCTTTACTCAATCGCCCCTTTTACTCCGCTCCTCCGTCTCCCACATGTCATCCACTCTCAACGCCCACACAAAATACATAGCGCACATACATGAATGCGTACATACATGCATCAACATGTATACCATCCCCCTCTAAATCCCTTTCTGCCTCTTTCTGTGTCAAACACAAGATTCTTTGCTCTCCAGAGAGGGTTGGTTGCTTGGTTGGTTGGTTGGTTGGTTGGTGTTGCACCAGCCCTCTCCAATCCCTTTCACTCCCCTGGCTCTTGTCCTTCCTCTGCTTCCCTCCTTCCTTCTCTTCTCTTCATCCTCTTCCTCCTCTCCGCTCTCTTCCCTTCAGTTGCTTGTGCCACCAGCTGGGCTTGGCAGGATCCCAGGCTGTCCTGGGTTCTGCTCGACTAGCTTTTCCACTCTGGCATGGCACCACAGGTCCATCATGCTGTGTGTGTGTGTGTGTGTGTGTGTGTGTGTGTGTGTGTGTGTGTGGAAAGAATAGGAGTTGTTGTACATTTGAATATACATGTGCCACTAAGGTAAGTGATTTTTACATATTAAAATAACGTAATTATGTAACACATTGAATAAAAATAATAACCCGTAACCATTTCCATTTAAGTTAATGACTGTTGTGCTACAATCATGTTTAGAAAGTAATGATTAATATATGTATATATATATATATATGTATGTATATTCTCCGACAGCTGAGCAAGAAACAGAAGGATTCTGGAAACTGCAGAGCCACTCCAACAGGTAACCACCTGCTCGGCAACACATTTTTAAAAATTATTATAAAGCCCATATGGTATTATTTACAACACATACATTTCTCACATAGACACACAACAATGTCATCCCTCTCATCATCAAACCAAACTTTTTAGTTAAGAATAAACTTAAACTAGACTATGAAAAGTGAACTGCCATGGAAACAGACTTGTATGTCAGAGCCCACATAGACACAAAAATAAAAACTTGAAAGTTAAGCTCTACATAATGAGTTTCAAATCATGTTGTCACACCTCTGCTTTTATTATTATAATAAGATCTTTGAAGCAGCAAATACTTTACAGAACTCAGTCCACCACTGAAGGAGAGGTTGTGTGACTACATTTGCAGCGTGAGTACGGTGCATTAAAACAGGGACGGGACGTGCCGCTGTTGAGCCTGCTCCTTGGCGGTGGTTGAACACTTATGTTGGTCATTTAATTGTCACATGTCTCGTACGCCATCCAATCACGTATGTCCACAACCTGCTGCTCACAAATGGCGCTCCATGTAAACATTTGGTGCTCACTCAGTCTGCATACTCACTTTAATAAATGATTAAACGCTTGACGCGAGCGTCTTAACACAAAATGAGGAACGCTGTTCATCCTTATTAGAGTTCCAGAGACTTGGACCTGATGCCTGCTCTGGACGCTCTAGACCACCTTACTTCTTTTATTTGTCACCCCTCTCTGTAGACACTAGAGCTCTGACGCTGGATTTGAAGCGCTAAGTACTGGGACTGAAATATTTAAAATGATGCTTTGGTTAACATTTTGTGTCAGTATCTTTTAATCTAATACACATGTTTTTTATGCCCAATAAGGTACAGAGATTCGAACTTTGATGTTGTCATAATGCAAGAGCCTTAGAAACATTTAAACCATAAAAAGGCACTTAAACTGTCCGCTAAGACAAAGAGCAGAGATTTGGCACTTATTCAGTGACAGGAAATCCTCAGGGAAACATTAACACCTTTAAATGATGAATTGATTAACCAAGAGCATGAGTGAACAATGAAACATGCCAAGAAAATAATATTCATATCAGCTGTAGCGGAGTTTCATTTCTGATTTTTACTAAAAGGCCAATATCTGCCCAACATATTAATATACTGTACATATTTCAATCTGGCTCGTAAACATTAGCACCCAGGGCACTTGTAGTAACCTTTACTGTTTGGAGGCCTCTGCAGAGTTTTTCGCCCTCCAGCTCTGCTTATCAGTCTCTCTCGCCTCTCTGCCATCCAGCCTCGCTCGTCCCTGCCTGGAGAACCCTTAAACCCAGGTGAAGAGTACACTGCGTCCACCTGTCTCTCCTCCCACACACGCTGACAGCACACCGACCTGGATGGCAGTTTGTTTACTCTGATGGAGCTCTGTTATTCGGCTCATTGTTCTCAGCTCCCCTCTTTCCTCTCTCTGTCGGGCTCGACGCAGCCATGACAATGCCGGTTGTGTAAGAGTTCATGTGCAGATGAATGCTCGTTTCCCAAAGCAGAAAGGTCTTTCAGTGTGTGTGTGTGTGTGTGTGAGAGAGAGAGAGGGAGGCAGAGAGGATTCCATTTTTATGAAGCTGTTGTTGTTTGTCAAATGAGTGTGATGCTAACAGCTGGTTCTTATACTGGACCGATGTGTGTTTGAAGGTCAGTGCTGATAGTTTGGGATTTAAGCAGCAGATAAAAGATATTTACGGCCAATTTTCGACTGCAGCACGAAGGAAATGTTCACAGTTGATATTGAAACTGATGTTGTTCGGGTGGAAAAGCATGAGATACTAAAACAATATAATATGCTATAATATTGCCAAGTATAAGAGACCCAGAGAATTCCACCAAGGCTGCACAATCAACCTAGCTCAGTCATAGACAGCCACGCTTTCTTCTGGAGAACTAAATCCTTGGAATATTATGGCATTGTTCAAGCATGAATTGTGCAAGAGGGAGTCAGTCAGATTTATGGCCATTGGAATTTATCATGTCTCTGCAGTGCCAGCTCAGATGTTACAGGATCATTTGGAGTTGACATGAACTTGAAATGTGGTTGCAATTGCTCAATTACTTCAAGAATTTTAGCAGTTTTGTCAAGTACGTCATGCCTACAAGAAACTGATGAATTAATGCGATTTCAAAATCAAAATATTAAAACCTTTTTCAGGATCATCAAAGGATTACATGTATCAAAGTGGGTGACTTTTAGATGAAATTTATAAAGGAACTGGCGAAAAAAGTAATTGCTAAATATTCAAAATGTCAAAAATCTTCGTTGGCTCTCAGAGATATGTTAAGAAGCAAGGACTCCAGGAAGAAAATGATCTTAAATGAATACGATCTTCAGAAGCCCATGGCTGACCCTTTCAGCCAAATCTCACTGAAATCTGTTCAGTAGCTTTTTGAGATATTCTGGTAATTAACCCGGGCTGAGGTAAAGTTAAGCTGGAAGCCGCAATGGAAGGAAGGTGTCCGTTTTCTCATACTGACTCCATCTTAAGGCAACACTGAGGAGCAAAGTAAAGCTAACTTCCGGCTACAGAGCTAGCTAGCTGTGCTAAATGGCCACATGGTGGCGATAGTAAGTTCTACATTGACCCAACTTTCCATCACATTTCACTGACATACGTTCCTTAGTTCCTTAGTTTAGAAAAAGAAGTTGAAGCTGTTTCCACACACGAACGGTGCGTAACAACATGTAGACGAGGCGACAGAGACGCGTATCAGTGAACTAATATATCAGTCGAACTGGCTTCCTGTGCTGTTGAGCAATAATCCCGTTGCTGGCTGTGGTTTGGGTTTGATCCTTTGGTCTTGTGTAAACTCAGGCCCCTCTCTAAGCATCTGTTTCCTCTGGCCTGCACACACACACACTCACACACACACACACACATTAAGGAGACTTCCAGGTCTGACTAAGTGTGGTATGAGTCTGAAGGGGGCTGTCTGCAAGGTTTTGAAGTAGGGTGGGTAAAGAAGTTGTCAGGAGCGTCTGGGCTGTTTTGAAATGCCAGTCAGCTTCTGCATCAGCATAACGTGACATAACATAACCCTGACCACGAGAACATAACGTTTCTTGCTTCTGATCTTTCTCCTTTCGCGCTCTTCTTTGCAGCTCTCCTCCCTACATTGCTCAAACCTCAGATGATTTATTTTCTCCACATGTTCATGAAGAGCTCTCTGCCTTCACCTCACCAAGAGGTCTCCGTTAAAACACGGCTTTAAAACCTGCAGTACGGGACTGATTAGCCGCAGGGAATAACACAAAACAGACATGTTCTCATCTACCGTAGAATAACTGTGTTTACCAGATTGATTGAAATGGAAAAAATAGAGTCTCAGATTCCACTTTTTTTGTAGTCAATGTTCTGGAGACATCCTCCGTCTTCTGTCAGTGGGGTCAAAGGTCAAATCTGCTGGTACACCACTTTGTGTGAAACATCCTGACAACTATTGGATGGATTATCATGGAATTTGTTGCACGTATTCAATGTAAATCCTGATGAGTCTGATCCAAGTGTTCAGGCCGTTTGATAACTCCAGATAGTGAATTGCACTGACTGAATCTGGATCTGCTTTTTTGAGCTATGATGTGGTTGTGTGGGGGGTAGAAAGTGTGTGCATTTACCAAATTAGCATTAAATAGGTAATAGTGCATATTAGAGCCTCATAGAAATTCCCAGATTCCCAGAGAGATTCCCTGTCCAGTGGTTAGGATCTAAGGACAGCAAAGTTGTCTCTCCATTCTTGATCTTATAAGCTATTTAGTTTTCAGGCGTTCAGTAAGCATTCCAGCCTCATGTTGGCTGTCTCTGCGGAAACCCTTAACCTGAACTGATTCTAATTTGACATTTTAATCAGATTCCACACAAGTATGCACGAATGTGTTCATCATCATCATTACTATTATAATGCTTGGTTTTAGTGATGAGTTTCCGTGTCTCATAATTGCTGTTTTGCAGAGGCCGTTTCACTCTGCCAAGAACACAATTCAGGACAAAACACTGACTAATTTTTTAGCACGAAAATGGTAAAATGTAAAAAAGATGAATATTGGCACCGCAAAATCAGCTATTGGCAGGTTTTGTCCAGAAAAAATTGCTCTCAGTCTTTAACAACCCGTATTGGTTGATTGCTGGTTCCAGGGTTGCTTGCTGGCCTGTACTCTATAATATCTGGACTTTGAACACATAGCCTCCTGTTCGAGGGGCCTGGGGTCTTTAACGGACAGCGGTACGGCCATAAGTCACTTCTGTCAGACAAGAGGAAAATCAAAACCTTCTGTCACAGCAAGACAGTGGGCTCAGTAAAAAGGCTTGTGCTGCACACACACACACACACACACACACTCTGGCATGCTGTCACACACATATCAGTGACCTAGAACAAGTTCTTACCTCCTTATTTTTTCTCATTCTCAGTTGAGTATGCGGATGCTTGCCTGTGCATGTGAATGTCTGGCTGTGTGTGTGTGTGTGTGCGTGTGTGTGTGTGCACGTGTGTCCATGCAGCTTTTGGATTTATGTGTGTCTCTTCTCCACCAGTTCAGCACTAATGAGGCAGGTGACAGTGTGGGTCTGAGCGATGGAACAGAGTGTCAGCAGGCCTACCGACTACCGGCTGGCTCTGCATGACAACATGGTGGGAAGGACACTGGTGAACGGAACAAAGGAGGGAGGGAAGAAGGGCCAAAGGATGGAGAAAGAAAGGGATTAATGTTGCCTTTAAAGGCTGCTGGAAATAGAGTTTGACCAGTATGGGCTACTGAAAGCCAGCATCAATAGTTTTGGACTGAACATGCTCCTGCTGGCATATTTACATTTGACTTATTTCTTGCCAAAGATTCTAAAAATTCAGTGCAAGGTGCCGAATGGTTCAGAGCCCCGGACGGGACAAGCTGGAAAAGATTATGAACGTTTGCTGTCTTCTAAGTAAAGTTTTGTTCTTTCTATCACCAAATTCTTGCCTTTAGAAACAACAAGTTAGTGGAGGTTTTTTTTGGAGCGGCCCAAATGGGGATTTGAGTGGAAGAACGTGCAAAAAATGCAAAAACTTTGTGAGACAATGCATCTATAATACACTCAATGGTCCTCTTAAGAGCTTCTTCTGCAAATATAATATTTCACTCTAACTTCCTTACGGAGCTCTTTAGAATAGAGGAGCCCCTGAAATAGCATTTAGGTGATTACTGGACAATTAAAGTCCTCACTGAAATCTGTGCTAATGAAATTCTTTTTAGATTTAGGGAAAACATCTTTATCTGCCCGACTGTTATCTCCAAAAACAAAACTTACAAAGTCTGTGTTGTCTAGCAGGAAACAGGAAGTCAAATAAAAGAATGGGGGAATAAGTAGATGGACTGGCTGGAGTGTGATATGTTGGAATTACAGGAGGGATATTGATGATGTACAAGTCTTATCTGCAAACAGGCAGGTTTTAGTGCTGGAATGTATTCTCACCAACATCGTATACACACACAAACACACACTTTATCCACAAGTCTCTGTTCAAACTCTCTGTTGGGTACCATCATTATCCTCATATCTATAAATATCAGACTTTCTCTTTTTCCCCTGGCTTCCTCCCTCCCTTCACTCCCTCCATCTCTGTTTGCTCTTTTTCTGGGTCACCTGCTCAGCTCAGCCCTGACTGAGATATTCCAGCTGAGTTACATTCACAGCTTAGACACACAAAACACACACACGCAAACACATACACATACTTTTGAGGCATTGTTCCAACGGATCCGATTCCATGCTGAATGGATTATCACACTAAATATTGTGAAGATACATACACAGAATGCTACCTTTTCTTAAAATGTTATTAGCCACTTAAGGGATATATTCCAGATTGACAACTATACGAGTGCACTTAAATCCTTTTCCACTGAGGATCAATGCATCGAGGCTTCCTATCTCTGAAAGGGCTCCAGAAGAGGTTGAGAGAGCATGAAAGTCAACAAATGTTCCCAATTTTACACCAGCAAATGGGAGACAGACAGAGATCTTTTTCAAAAGCTTCTCTTGTTTCCCCCCACAAGCACAGACATGCATGTAATGTCATTTTTCCATTTGCATGGGTGTTGCAAGCTTTAGCCATGCAAGTCTTTACTCATTTTTATTTCCACTGGATCTTCACAGCACAGCAGGGTATAAATGGCCTCGCTCCGAAGCAAACGGCGATGGTTCCCACCCTCGACGGAGTCGTTTGGACGTCACAGGTGACGAGAGATAGATTGTGTCAGCTGCCGCTTGATGTGGGAGTCGATGTTGCTCAGAGTTTTCTTCCAGTATTTAATTAAATCTAACAGATTGTATTAATAATAGCAATAACAATGGACTTTATTATAACACTAAGAACATGACAAATGATAGCAGATGAGAAAACAATAAAATTCCAAACTCTTCCTGTGGCTTGTGGAAGTCTTGTTACAGCACGTGCTGACGTACTGACGCCAACAGTAGCTGCCACTAACCTGAGGTGGTCTAAATGTGTGGCCTTTGAATGTCAGAGACTCAGGTGACAGGTGCTGGACTTTGGGCAAACCTAAAACCTTAAACATGTGATCTGGAGCCTTTTGAAAAGGTGGAAGTAGAAAAAACCCGGTAATGTCCTCCTTGCATCTATTGTCCTCAGGCGCCAGACAGTAGCTGCCCACTGTTTCTAATTATTTAAATGTGGAGGACAAGTTCTGGATATGTGCAAAATGAACTTGGCAAATAAAGTGCTTCTTTATCTTCTGTTCAGTGCAAATATAAGTCTTGCAACCCACTGTGCAACAATAAATGGTCTGTAAAAAGTAAAAAAAAAAAGCTTTCGATTTGCTGTTACGGCACATAATGGAGCGCTGCTTTTATGTTATTTTAAAGCAGCTGAAAAACCAGGACAATCCAGTGAAAAGCTTCCACCTGGGACGGATCCTGTCCCTCCAGAGGTGTGAAGTGAGAGGCTAGAAGGCCATCTGATCACAAGATAAAGGCAGAACAACAGAATTAGCACTTCAAACAACAAGGCATTGGTTTAAAAAAATAAATAAATAAAAATAGGAATACACACTTCATATCCGGCGGGGTAAACACAGCCCGCAGAGTCAGTGCCATTTTAATGGGAGATTAGCCTGGATGGAGGGAGAGATGGAGGAAGAGATGGAGGAGAGGAGGACAAACATCCACAGCCACTTGTAGCGGTTGTGTGTATATGTGTTTACCCACTTGATTGCCTGTGTTTGGGCTGCAGAGGGGGAGCGGTGGCAGGCAGATAGCAACATGCATCTATTTTGTCTATTTTTTTCCCTCTACTTCAAATCTAATAGGGACTGAATAAGGGGGCATGGTCACACAGCACTGTTGTGTTGTAGCTGTTTTACACCCATTCTCAACTGTACTCAGTTTTACACATTTAAACGTTCTGAAGCGCCGCTGTGCCTGAATGCAGCCTCGCAGGGCCGCGAGCGCAGCTGCAGTGTCTGGTTCCAATGTAAATAATGTCGTTTCAATCATTTACTTTAATTAAAGGCTTTTTTTTTAAAAGGCTATTGATTACTTTCATAATTGAGTTGTTTCATGATTGTTGTGAAGATGAATCAAATTGAACCAGACTACTTAAGGAGGAAATAAAGATAAATTAAAGGAAAACTATAGTTTGTTTCAACCTGGGTTTTATTTTAGTTGCTCTGGCCATCGGTTGTGTTGGTTATGATAACATCTCAGAGGAGGACAACAGCGCTAAAAATAGGTCCCAGTAGCGGTACTTCTGGCCCAGTTAGGCCTTCTAGTGAACAAAATTGGCAGTATTTGCGGGTGGGATGCTGGTAAGGGGTCATGAGAATTGGCCACTTCCTACAACAAATTTCGGGGATACAAAGGAAAAAAAAAATGCCATCTGTGTCCTTGCTTCTGACTCCAGACGTCAGTTTTGGTAGTAAGTACAGGGATTTTTCCACAGTCTAACACTGAACTGCCACTTCTGACATGAGCCCTTAACAGTGAATCATAAAGAGTTATTTGAGCTCAGTCAGGTCACTGTCACATGTTTTTCCATCTTCCCTTACGGATAGGCTGGGAACACACCCAACGTTTGACATCCTCTCAGCGACATACTGCACCTGTTATCCAGCTTTTTCGTTGCACTTAATTATCCTGTTGTTTATCATGACAGCAACTCATCCCTCAGCTTCAGAAAGCTCTGTGTACAGTACAAAGATGAGAAGCGGCCGTAAAAAGCACGGGAGTCTTCCAGCAGCGAGCCAGTTTGTAGGCCAGGGAGTTTTATGGTGTTCTTCCACCACGGACAGGGAGGTGGGGTTGCATGTTGAGATCCAGGTCTGGACCCGAACTCAGAGCGGAGATTTATGACCAGGCAACAAGCCAACATTCAGAACCAGGGCCCGTTCACAAATCTTCATGTCGGCAACTCAGAGAAAAATTAGCCAGAGAAAAGAGGTCGATCAACAGCCGCACAAGGACAGGGAGGGAGAAGGTGGGGGGAAACAGAGAAATAAAGATATATGCGGATTTGGGATGGATTCGATGGAGGGGGTGGATATATTTCAAAGTGAATGTTTGGCAGTTTAGATGGAACACGGTTTCCCTTTCCAACAGAAGATGAAAACGGACAGGAGAGGATGAAAGGATAAAACGGCAGGCAGCAGGGAGGAAGAGAGAGCTGCTCAGGTATCTTAGCCCGGGGACACACGAGAAGACTTTAAAAAATCCTAACACATTTTAAAAAATGAATTGCAGCACACATCACACCGCATGCATCACAGCCGTGCACTCAAACTAGACACTTAAAAACACGACTGACATCCTACTGACTTCTAAAACCTCACTGACATCAAGACCTCTATTCTGACAGAATCTCACTCACGTCCAAACTGAAACACTGTCTGTTAAAACAACTACGAGTGATGTACTTTGCAAGATTTAGTTGTTAGTTAATTATGGATTTGGCTTATTTCCATGGATAGCCATGGATACTGTATTTCCAGGGCAACTACGTTGGATAGCAGAACAAAGTCCAGCATGCTTAAACATCACCGGTACTCATATTTCTCAACAAACCCACAAGTCCCAGTCCATAATATGATATGTTACACTGGTGACATCGCCGGACACTTACACAGAAATTCTACCTCTTTATATGACTAATTCAAGCCCCTGCCTGAAAATATCCAAGACACAATAAATCAAACACATCAACAAATTACCACCTATTCATATCTATTTTTATTTTCCCAATAATCAACAACTTTGACAACGCAGTACCTAAAGTTAAAAGTCAATAACAACAAGCCATTTTCATTCTCCATCTTCTGTCAGCGACGAGAACAATTCAATCCACCGAACGACAGCACGTTTTAGTGCCTTCACCCGAGCGGAACGCAAATACTTGGTCAGATTACACCACTTTCATCTCTAATCGATGCACCAAAGGTACTCTAGGAAACGTAAGTAGACGTAGATGAGGCATCATGTTTTGGTTCAGTACACCTCAGATTCAATCCAGTACGTTGTCAGTTGAGAAGAATGAAAACTTCAAGAGCAGTTGAGTTTTGCGTGACTTGCTTCTCCTCCACGGGTCCACGAAGCCCCGATGATGTAAGATGATGACTCACTAAAACTGTCCAACGAATGAGTCGCTTTTCAGTCCATGTGAGTTTATAGCTACAATGCTGGGTTCTTTTGTAAACAGCGTGACCTCCAGAAAGAGTAGAATAAAGGCGACAATGAGTCTATTTTCCTTCTGAGATTAATGGAAACCAAACTGCAGGTGTGAACAAAACCTCACAGATTTGATTTCTGACAGCTATTGGCCAAACCAAGTATTTTCCCTATGTGAGCCAAAAAAAAGACTCACAATTGCACAAGGATGGAAAGGGAAAAGGTGGGACAAGCAGAAATAAAGATATATTCAGATTTGTGAAGGATTTGATGGAGGGGGTGGATATATTTCAAACTGAATGTTTGGCACCTCAGATGGAACACAGTTTTGCTTTCCAGTTTAGCAAGCCTCCACTCAGCACCTTCCTTCTGAAAATCATGACGGTAATAAAGAAAAGTCATAAATCTGCCTGCTAAACGCCTGCTGTTATATGTCACCAGAACTGGAATGTGCTCATGCAAGGGATGATACGGGGCGAAGGCAACAAGTACCCATACATATATGTCCATGTGATACAGTTGAAAGCTCCAGAACAAGCAAGAAAGTGGAACATGAGAGGACTTTCGTCAACTGTAGCAGTCAAGAATGAACTGTCGAGCTCAACACGTGTGAACGTTTTATCTTCAGCAGGACAAAGACACACCAGAAGCACTTTTTGTTCAAGTTTAGGCAACTAAAACTAAGACTGATGACGGGATGCAAATCACAGTTTTTGGCTTTGCACACCCAAATCCATCCACCCACCCAACCTCCTAGCACCACAACAATGTCACGTAACTTCTGCCTTCGGTGCTGCGAGAGGACAGACGTCATTTGCAAGACCACAACTGCAAGACTTGTCCGAATGATTGACCGATGGTGTCCTTTTTCTGGTGAGGACAGTCTCAGACTAATCTACGATGGTGCCACTGCCTCTATCTCAACATTAACAATACAGTAACCTCCTCAAGTGTCGGCATGCTTGATTATGTTTAAGCAGTGAAAAATATGAATATATAAATATGAACAAAATATCAGACGTTAACACAGGAAGCCGCTGTTTGATTCCCATTTCAAAACCTGCAATCAAGTTGGTGTTTTTTAAAGCATGACCACGATCTTTCAATAGCTTTAACCAAGTGTTTATCATTGCAACCATGACAACGAAGGTCCCCTAACCTTAACGAGGTAGTCTTTTTAACCCAAACCACGATCTTTCCCAAAATCTGTAACATTTTTGGGAGGCACATGAAGCGGTGCTGCCGACAGGGGCGTCAGATTAGAAAATGCTTCGTTCCAGAGGGCATGGACAAGGAAGGTCTTTTATTTAACTTGTGTCTGTAATCTGTATGTGCGTGGTGGGTGGGAGGGCTATGACATCTTGTTACAGAGGTCTGCCGCTGTGAAAGAGTGAGTCAAGCAGCAGTCAGGCCGGCCATCAGTGTTGAGAGCCTCTTTACTGTTGCTCAGCTCTCAAACCGCCACCTCCAATCACACTGATGCTATCCTTAGCTTACTGATTCTGCCTAATCAGGAGTGTGTTTGCCTAATCAGGAGGTTTTTTTTTCTTTCTACAAACTCAGTTGTTCTGCTGCTGCCTCGCTTTCTTTTGGTTTCTTCATTTACATTTTGTTACAGCCCTGGAAAAGGATCTCAGTCCAGCTGCCTCTCTTCTGACTTGCCAGGAATTGTCATAGTTTCCCCTCAAGGTCACCAGCTCTAAGACAAAGTGCTATGAAAAACTTGATCCTGCCTTAACGGATCCCTCCTCACCTCTTCTTGACCCTTGTCTTGATCACTTTTTAAGATATCATAGCTGAATGGAGACACAGAGATGTGAAATGTAGGGATAAAGAGGTTTGGATGGGGACATTTTAGGAAGCAGAAAATTGAGAACATGATAAATGAGCGGCACATTTTATGTCTTTTGTGCAGAAATGTTGGAGGACGAGGGAAAGGGAGAATTGGGATGGCTTCAAACCCGCCTTGAATTAATCTCCAAGCTGGCCGTGTTTCAGCGATTTCAGCGAGCTTCGTCTGCAGATCCACGCCATGTCACCTACAATGAAAATCCTGGAGTCCGTGATAAAGACAAATGAAAAGGGGTAATATAAAAAATCAACATAATCATGTGCATAATCACAACGTTGGCACTATGCTCTCAGCTTGAGCTCATAACAGCGATATGAGATTGGAGTATATTGCATTAATCATGTAAACGTTGCTCTTGTGATTAAAGCAGAACTGCTGTTTATTGCTTGTAATTGTATTCGGGTCGGGCTACGCTCCCAGGAATACCACACACAGCATTAATATTTGATGAACTGACTCTGGATCAGGCGTGGGGAGTCGGTTCCCCTTTTATGTTGATCTAGGCCCGCAGTATTGGAGCTGACCTCAGAGCAGCCCTCATTTCTCTCCACAACACTTCACAGGAGCGCATTTGAATATCCACGTCAAAATTGTTAGCTCGCAATATTCTTTTCATTTTTCCCTCTATTTTTATCAGCAAATCCAATATGGGGCATGAAAAGCATGTGCATGCATAAAGAATACCAACCATATGATTGCTCAAGCGAGTGTGGGGGAAGGGAGAGGGCGCAAAGTGCTGAGAAAGAACAAGAGCAGAAGAGACAGTGCCTTTTTTATACTTCTAAAAGCTCTTAAAAGCAGCACTTTTATCATGTGATACTGCCAGGCTTTAAAACAGAGGGAGGGATAGAAAGACAGAGGAGAGTCTTTGAAGGAGGAGACAGATGTACTCTTCACCTTCTTCTCATGACCTCGCTTACCAAAACAGAGACAGGCCTGAACGCGAAGCAACACGTTCTTTTTCCCCTTCCTCTCCTCCATATATCTCCGTCTGTCTTTCCTGTTGATTCCAAGTGCAACACAAGCCTACTTTAGTGTGCTGGAAACACTGGTGGAGGGAGTTTAGAGGCCTCTGATAGATCCTTTTAAATGTTTGGAGGATATAAACTTCAAACGGTTTGGAGGGATCACTGCAGCTCAATGCATGTCTGAGACATCCAAGGGTCTCTTTCTGTCTGCTTTCATGTGACGTCAGACTTTGTCCATGCTGGAGGGGTGAAAAGCTTTGTTGAATAGATTTTAATGCTCGGTAAACAAATGTAAAGGCTTAAGGAAGTCTTCCGCCGGCTGATCTGGCCGCGCAGGCAGGCTTCTGAAATGCATGGTTTATAAATGCAGCCCGACAGAAACAAGCTGGAGTGTTGCTGATTCCCTCACATGTCACCTTGTTTGACTTGTTAACACACACAACATGTGTGACAAGTAAAAAGAAAATGCTGTTTATGCAATCTGTCATTGGAGGGAGTATTGACGGTTTGATGATGCAATTATGCAGCTCGCAACTCGCTGGACGTGAAAGCTGAGTTGGTGTATTTTTCTCCGTGGAGCTCTGACCCGGAGGGTCCTGACAGCTCAGCTTTGGGCTCGCTCCCTCTCCTCTCCCTCCTCCCCCTCCTCCCCCCTCTCATCCTCCCTCTCCCCTGATGTATACCACAGCCCCCCAACCCCCTCCCCCCAACACTCCACCCCAGATAGCATCAGACACTGGTGGATATTCACATGCTTCACATATGATTGATATGCTGCAGTGGTAACACACTTTATAAATGGTTAATGAATGCTTCATTGTAATCACATCTCTAAAATAACACATGTATAAACACATTTAAACCAACTAATGCATGATTATTATTATTAATTATTAAAGATTAATCGTTTCTTCATTACACTGTAAAATGTTGTAAGCCATATAGAGGAAATAACATTCTGCACATTGGTCCACCCTTCTTCCATTTTCGACAAAACAGACACACAAATGAGGACCGATGTAGGAGAAGTTACAGTCATTTATAAACTTAAAACATATACACAACAAATATATTCTTAAGCGGTTTCAGCAGAAAGCTTGTTAGCATGAAGAAGATACACGATATCAGGAATCCAAAAATATCAGTATCAGCCTTCAAAATGCCATATCAGTCTGTTTCCTGATGCTGTGAATTGGTCCGACATAGTGTGTGTTTACAGTTTGAACTGTAGGAAGGAGGGAGGGGGTGGAGGTGGGGGAGGGGGTGGAGGTTTGGAAGCAGCTCAGAAGATTCCTCAACAATGAGAAACAGATGATCGTGTTCTTTCAGTTACACCGTCTGTGTGCACGTGTACGTGTGCGTGTGTTTTCTCAAAACTTTATTGCTAACACATTTGGATGACCGCAGCTGCAGTCCGCTGTACTTTGGTGCTGCGATGACACAATACTCAAAAGGTTTTCCTCCTTGCAGTCAGACTTGTTTTTCAGAGCCTTCCCTCCCTCCTCCCCTCATCCATCCATCCATCCCTCCTTCCCTTCCCTTCTTGCTCGGCCCTGCAGCGGGTTGCATAGAGGTGAGTGTGTGTGGGATGGCGTTGCTGTGGGACTGACAGGGAAACAACGATTTTCTCCGGCCAGTAAAACCAGCTCACGGTTGTCAAGAGTGGTGCCGAATGTTATGAAACAATATCTTGGCAGGCTGTTTTCTCTACCGCCCACTGGATAGAAGCAAGAAGCCATAGTCTATAAACCACACATCCAGAGATGATGACATCCCTGGCTCTTATTAATGCCGTTAGCTTAGTTAGGAGTTTGTTTTTAGCTCCAGTCTGCAACCTCCTACTCCACTACGAGCTTGCTGAAGGCTTATTTTTGTGAGGTTTGGTGAATTTTTCTATTAGATCACTAAAACAAAATGATTTACCCGAAAGCCAAAAGCTACTGCATGTTGAATATTTACCTTATTCATCACTTCAACAATAATTTTGATTGCGCAGTATTATAGCTGATCCAATACAGCTGAAGGGGGGGGGGGAAACATCATAATTTAAATTGTTAAATTCTTTTTGTTGCTTTGGTTTAGTTCGAAATGTGACTTACAACCAAAACATAGAGGACTTGCTTTTAGTTACTCAGTCATATGGCACCTCACAGGGTGCGCAGCATTATCTGTTGCTGTAGTCGACATTAATGCAGTCATAGAATAATAAGCAGCGCCGCATGATTAACCAATAATATACTGCTGCATTTGACTGTCTGTTTGTTAGCATGTTAACTGCTCAAAATGTCGCAATCTTTCAGTCAAGCATTTCCACAAGTCGGTGAAAAAGCTGCGTCACTCTTGTTGGGGCGTCACGAGTCATGAGACCAGGTTGGACAAAGTCTGTTCCTCTCGGTGCCGGTTGGTGTCGTCGGTCGGGACATGAAGCGCGTTTCAAAACTGGAATCATTTGCCGTCTGCCCGAGTTGCTGCCACACCTCACTTGAAGTACAGCTCGCTCTCACGAAGTTTATTTTTCAATACAAAGTTTATTTTGAAGTCATGTTTGCCCACATCTCCATAGCATGTAAGCACACTGACATGACATTGAAGTAAACCTTAGTAAGACCTGCCTTTACTTGAGAAGGAATTTCTTCTCTCCCCCTCTCTCTTTGAATTTTTTGCACTCATCCTCACACACACACACACACACACACACATTCATACGTACACACTACACAGTTGCTTCAGACACCCATAAATATCACTCTGCCCCTCTGCCACAGAATGATGTATGAGCCTTTGACTTGTCAGTGTGCCATCTCGAACTCGAAAGAGCATAATACACACACACACACACATATACATGAACATCTATGACCCTCTACCCCTCCCACAAGGCACTCACACACCGAGGTAGACATGTTTCATCAAGCCAGCGAACAATGCGCCGTCCTGCCCTTGGCCAGCCCTGCTGCAGCCTGGGAAATGGAGTGTGCAGGCTCGCAGTGACCTCTGCACCGGCAGCAAGCTGAGAACTACGCCTGTGGACTGACACTGGGTGTAGTGTGTGTGTGTGTGGAGTGTATAAAAGTAATAAAAAGACACACATGTGCAGACACGCACATAACAACATATTTTTGTAGTGCGTGTCTAGTGGTAGCCAATGTAGAAAGAGCCATCCGTCCATTTTCTGCCACTTGTCCGGGGCCAGGTGACAGCAGACTAGGCAAGGTAGTCTAGACGTCCCTCCAGCTCCTACTGGGGGGATCCACGAGGTCTGCCCAAGCCAGATGAGATATATAATCTTCTACCAGTTGGACGTGCCTGGAAAGGAAGGCGCCCAGAAGGATCCTGATCGGATGCCCGAACCTCCTCAACTGGCTCCTTTCAAGGAGGAGGAGCAGCGGCTCTACTCCGAGCTCACTCCAGATGTCTGAGCTCCTTACCCCATCTGTAAGGATGAGCCCAGCCACCGAATGGAGGAAACTCGTTTCAGCCGCTTGTATCCTCGAGCTTATTCTTTCAGTCGCTACCCAAAACTCTTATTTTATTATAGGCGAGGGCTGGAACGTAGATGGACGGCTACCAGACGCTCTCCTGCGAGCTCCCCTCCCAGGTCTGGCTCCAGGAGGGGGGGCCCCCCGGCTTCCCTGTTCAGGACAAAATGCTGCAGCTCCTTCTTGGCCATTCATGTGGAGTCTGTGAATTGCTCTTAGTCTGGCCCCTCCCTTGGCACCAGTATTGCCCCTGACAACACAGCTCCCAGGATCACAGGGACACCCAAACCCCTCCACAACGATCTAAGGTTGTGATTCTTAGAGGGGATTGTAGAAAGAGATATATAAGAATATACAGGAAGGGAGACAGGTGCAGGTCCACACACACACACACACACACACACTGTACACAGAGGTAGGGCAGTTATTGGTGACCGGGCCCCCGAGGCGAAGGTCCACAGATGGGGTTGGAGATTGTTTCCTCCTTGCGTCAAATCTGCAGGGATTTAATTGGCTGCTGCTCTAACTGACCTCTGACCTTTTAGCACAAATGACCACAGCACCTGAGACAAAGAGAGATTTCCCATCAGTTAGTATTGGTTGGTGAAAGGATTCCCTGGACTGATTTATGTTGTCGGATCAATGGGGAGGCCATAGGGGGGAAAAATACTTTCACAGCCGCTGACATTTTGGGATTTGTACGGTATTTTGCTGAGATATTTATTGTTTTATTCCTTTTCATAAATGCTGTATGCACAGTCTCCTTGGCAGGATAAGAACGGGATTTGACCAAAATATATGGCGCTGATATTATCCTTTCATTAGCATGAGAAATGGTCCCGGTCCGTCCCCGACAAGGCAAATATAAAATTGTTTATGGAGGTTACGTTGAATTGATCTTGACTATTAGACGTCCAGAACTGATTCAAATACTATTTGATTCCATGTGATGATAAATCTAAAAGAGCAATACACACATTACAATAGCGCTTTAGATTAAAAAACATAAAGTCACGACACCCTGCCAGATACACTGTATGTTCCAACTCTTTGTGGAGATATTAAGTCAACTATGCTGCGTGGTTCTTCTTTTGTCCAGACTGAAATATCTCAACAACTATTGGATGGATTGTGGTGCAATATTGTACACACAGTCATATTCCCCAGAGTCCTACTGACTTTGACGATCTTGTTTAAGCTCATTGGCGGATTGATTTTGTATACATATGCAAGCGGAATCGTTTAAATAAGCCACCTTTTTCGTCTTGTTGTCGTTAGCTCATACCTTAGTATCGTACTCTTGTGACATCTGATATATATATATATATATATATATATATATATGTATGTATAAATTAAAATGTACTTAAATATATCCAGTAATCCAGTGAATGTACTATAATAAAATGTATTAGAAATATTGTTGTCATGCTGGCTTTTCTATTCCTGTCAGGAATACATTTCTGGAGGTTCTCCTTTATGTTTCACCAAACTTCTGGCATGAAAACAGTGACATTTAAAAATACATTATTGGTTAAATATGTCCTGCCACTGGCAGCTCTATTATAAAAATACTGATATTGGTATCTTTTCTTGTTAAAGCCTGCTTTAGACCCTGTGTGACTGGTAGCGTTATTTTATTCATGATATGAGTGAATCAGTGTGGTGCATAATGCTTTTTAAGCTATTCACACAGAGAAAAGAGATGGAGAGGAAATTGGGTGAACTGCATGAAACAGAGACGCTGGGATAGAGAGGGGTTAGAAAGAGTGGGAGTGAGAGACAATGAAATACAGAGGAGGAAATCAGAGAGAAAGAGAGATAGAGAGGGAATAAATATACAGGATTTATGCAGGAAGCAATGAGGCCACCTCTCTCCGGTAGAGCACCAAAGAGGAAGTGAAAGCGAGGGCACTTCCTGTTAAAGTGTGCCCACCGCTTTCATAACCCCCCTCCCTGCAAACGCAACAAAAAACACAACATTTAACCGAGAAAAACAAGATCCCAAAGATGGTGCAACACTCTCAGCTCACAGTTTTTGTTCTGGTTTTATTTCGAGGTGGAGAATACATTTCTTGCCGTGACAGCTGGTGGAAGAAGTGACAGACTAATAGAAAAATTACCTCCCGCACGTTGTTGCTGAAGTCACAGCTTTCAGTAACCGCTCATTCTCCTAATTTATATAAATTGCTCATTGCTCACACATAACAAGCAGGCATGAGCAGAGCCAGAGCTAAAAGTGTGCTGGATAAAAGAGGCCATGCAGTGGTAAAGACAGTTGTTTTGGGTAGTTAACAAATACCAAACCCAATCACAAGCAGACAAACATCCATAAAAAAAGGACTTTAATAAGCATGAATAAACCACTTAAAACTGAGGTTAAATTGGCATGAAATAAGTTACTACGAGACTGAATTAGATCTCTAAAACACCACAATGAAGCTCTAAATGTTGCTTAAATGCTCCTCAGATTTAAGATGTTTATTCGTAAGGTTTATTTAAGTGGCATTTCCTCTGTTCTGGCAAATTAAGGGGGATTTAAGGTAATAAATGCAGAGGTTCAATACTTATTTATACTAAGCCAAAGCCAGCATAGTCGGGGAGAAGAAACAGGCTTTATGGGAAATGTGGTCTTAATTTTGAGGAGACGTAGCAATAACAATTAGAGAGGCAGAGGTTGCCAGTGTCAACCACGGGGTAAATTGTTCTCGATAATTTCGCCCACTCAGATCGACGTTAACTGCAGAATGAGGAACTGATGTTTAACAAGACTGAGAGTTCACAGCGAGAAGCTCCGTCAGGCTGTGCAGTGGTGGTCGGAGCTAAATGCTAACGTCAGCACGCTCACATAATGACGACGTTAACGTTTTAGCGTATTATCACGCCGGCATTTGTGAATTGATTAAAATGTCGACCTGATGATGGTGCTCGGTGAAAAGTTAAGAGATCGCAAGTTTTTGTAATGAATCTTTAGCTGATTATAGAAACAATAAATGTAATTTCTTCACTGTCCGCTACAATAAATATGCAGTATATTTACCGGAACATCGTTTTTCCAGTTCACATATGTTTTCTTATTTTGATAATGATGTTGATAAAAAATCCAACCTTTTATATTTTCTATCGAGATATATAGTCATCTTGGTATAGTTGGATTTATGTATGTATTTTCCACATACTGTGTTTATGGATATACCTGCACATACAACAATGTGTAAAATGCAGGTGTAGAAATCCGATTAGTCTCTTCAACGTGATCTTTAGCACATCTCAGATTTTTGTGATGAAATCTGCTTTCCTCTCCTTCCACTCCCACATTCTCATCTCAGTTTGTCCTCGACGTTCCCTCACCCCAAACTCACCCACACACCCTTTGGCCCCTGCCCTCCCCTTCATAACCTGCCTGCTGCCCCTTTCAGGTGATGATCACCTATCGAGCACCAGTTCACACAATCGTTTGGTCAATGCTCTAATTGCATTTTCTCTGTGTGTGGGTTACACAGGGAGGGGATCGATCATCAGCTAATGAGAGCTGGTGGAGCGCAGGGGGGTGGGGGTGGGGGGGGTCGGGTAGCGGCGAAAAGCCGGTTGTTCTAAAAAGAGGCTACTGTATATGAGCTCTAACCCTCCTCCTCCTCTATTAAATGGTCTCGTTGCTATCATTCCTGCATCTCGGCTTCATTATAGCCCACACAGTATTGACCTTAAGTCAGACCTATCAATATCCACACACACACACACACGCACACACACACACGCACACGCGCGGATTTATGCAGACGGTCCAAAGCAATTCAGCTTTACTGTGAAAAAGTTGATGAACCAACTGCAACTAAAATCCATCCGCTCTTCGCAGTAAAAAATCATATCGAAGTGATTTTTATATACATGTTTGCCGCTGTGATGTCACAGTGTACTGACACGCCCTCAAGTACGCGTCTACGTTCCTCGAAGATGTCTTGCCGGTGTTAACTTGCTCTTTAAAGGACAGCATGGGGCATTTACAGAGTATGTATTCTTTGGCAGAAAGAAAAATAACAAATTTGATTTCAGGATAGGTTTGGGGTTTTTTTTTTGGGACGCTTTAATCTTTCCTCCTGTCTACTTCCTTGTTCTGGGCAAAAAAAACATAAAGTTCAGCCAAAGCTACTGTGAAACTTTAGCAGTGTGGGTATCTTCATCCTGGCAGTTGTGTGTCGATTCACTGCTGGTGTTGTATCCCGGCAACAAACCGACATGCGACGACTAGGATAGGACGTATCCCTCCGCCGCAGCTCGGCAGAAAGACACAGAGAGGGAATTTGCACTAAAAAGACTGTAACTTTGGACGATATCCACACGATTCGGCTAACTGAGACTCATATCAGCTTCAGGAAGAGATCACTCACGGCCGTGACAGACAGGAGAAATGATTACAGTGACCAATAACTCTTTCAGTGTAGAGAACACGTGGTGTCTGAGTATTGTGTTGCCAAAAGCTTGAAAACGAAGTGTTATTTTTATGATAGGTGTTTGTATTTTTATATATATATATATATATATATTTGTTACATGACACAACCACAGTGACAAAACGAGAACACTTTTCCTCCACTTCCGTCGTCTCTGTCTCTGCCTCATCCTGTCGTTTTCCTGTTCTGCCTTTCACTTTCCCTTCCTCTCTTCCTCTTCCTCTCTCGCTGCTGCTTTCAGTGAGCGAGTGGGCTGCATATTGATTTTTAGTGTTGAACTTGCGTGGCTCTCTCTCTCTCTCTCACTCTCCCTTTCGCCCCCACAGACACAAACTGACGGAGAAGTTGATTAGGAGCAGCTCTAAATATATCCTCCACCTCCACCACCTCCTCCTCCTCTTCTTCTTCTTCTTCCTCTTCCTCTCTCTCTCTCTCTCTCTCGCTCCCTCACCCACTCGCTCTCCCACACTGGTTCAATCGCTCATTCTCCACATTTTCTCGCCCGATTCGCCTGGACGCTGCTCTGCCAAGCGCTTTCTCTTCCTCTCTCCATTTCCTTTCCACTCGCTCTGAGCATATCATTTGTCAACCCCCCAAAAAAAGAGAGAAAAAAAAAGAAAGAGATAGAGAGACACAGGCAGTGTTGCCAGGTTTGGCTGAAAAATCATATGATAATTTGACAAATTCAGGAAAGATGGATACATTTTCAGAGGGGGGTCCATTTTCTGAATCTTGGGGGGATTACACATTAACTTTTATTCACAGTGGGTGTGCTTAGATACAAGTAAATGGTAAACATCACACACATACTGTACATAAACTTTCTACTGTATTTTTTCTGCAGGAAAACCCGAATGAACCCCCACACACTCCCACATGCATGCAAGAGTACACACAGTATTTGCAAAATATATACGCACACGTAGTCAATAACACATGCAGAAGCGTATTCTCATCAGATTTGACAGATTTTCACTAAAACATCAATAATTCACAAATTATTTTTCAGAGGAGCAGATCAGTTGGGAGTGTGTGATCACTGCAGTTTGTAATGAATGAGGTCCCCACCCCCCCAGCGTGACACAAACTCCAGATTCTCGTAAGTACTTGTCGTAACTTAACTTAGGCACATAACTTAACTCACGTAACTAACGTACATTTACCATAACCATGATGATGAAGTAGTTTTTCAAGCTTTATTTTGAAAGTCTAACCTTGCTAAATTGACTGCAGAACGAGAACGCGTTCTTTTCACGCCTAAAAACGTCAAAACGTGTCACTGACATGGTGGTCTGTGGTGGACCGGCGGGTCTATTTCACACTTTGGCGTGATACCGGGTCACCAGCAGATATGGAGCAACATTAGCATTTGTTTGGAGTCGTGTTTGTGTCCATCTGATGGATGTAAGTCCAATATTCACTCTCCGTTTAGCTCTGTTTTACCACCAAGTCTTGAGGGAAATATGTGGCTCGTTAGCTGTTAAATGTTCCGGGCAGGTAGCATACAGTAGCATTTTAGAGCGTTTTAACTGGGAACAGCTTCCTGCTGCTGCTGGAAACAAAGCTGGTGAGAGTGAACCAAACTGTGAAGGCAAATCAAAACAATGAGCTGAAAGGCGCTAAAGGGGGTTAGCTGAGGGGGGCTGCGACACCTCTCACATTACACAGTCATTTGATCCAGAAATAGTGATTGCTGCAGCTTTAAATGCGACGAATGGTGGCTTTAAAATTAAAAATAAACACAGAAAATGTAATTTATTTTGAAAAATGAAGAAATTATGAAGCCGCGCATACAGCACGTGGAAACATGCAGAAAACTCCCCGTGTGTCAGAGTGCAGCAGTCTTCCTGGTGTAAATGCAAATGCGTCGAGATGCTGTTAGAGATACGCAGGGTCCAGATGGGAGAGGGAGCCGCTCTGTTTATTCTGCATCTATGTCGACCGTCCTGGAGGTAAACACAACAAACGGAGGCCTTCTGCAATTTAGCGCACTGATTGCGACGCGGGACAAGCAAACAAACAAGCTCGCTGGGCCGCTCTCCCGGGCGCGAGCGTGCCACTCTGCGTCCCCGCGATTTGAATCTCATTTGCCTTCTCCTGGTTTTACCGAACGCCGAGGCTGATGTGGAGCCGAGCAGCCAACCGCTCCGCTCATTGTTTGAAAGAGGGGAGATTCTCATAAACTGAGCATTTTTCAGACAATGAGCACGTGGGCGTATGGCTTTAGGCATATTTGACAGGATCAAATGACTTACACAGAAAAGAAAATTCTGTCGTTTATGAAATAATCCCCCTATACTTATTTCATCCACATCCTCTCCTCTGCTTATTTTTTCTTTTCTTCTCACCTCCAACCCCCCCCCCCCCTTTAAATGGATTGAGGTAAAATGAGAATCTGTATTCAGTGGGTGGCTTTAAGATACACTGACTTTGTTAAGATTTGAAATGCACATCACATATGCATGATGACATAAACCTCAAGGCCTGTCCTCAGATCTGCCTGATTTTGTCGAATACAGAAGCTGGGGGGGAAATACAAGGTGTTTATCATGCTGACATTGTTTCCGCTTCATCTGTGCGCGTGTGTTTTTATGATGAACACATGTGTGCGTAAACATGCGTACCTGAGTGTGTCCGAGGGTTTTTAATCCTTTGCTGAATAATGAGATCAGTGAGTTCAAACAGGCGCTTGGGTGTGTTCACACACAGGCAGCTGATTGTAGTCATTTGCATACCCAGTTCACAGAGCTACACGAGTGTGAATCCTGGTTTGTGTCACGCTGTTGCACCTTTCCCCCTCTTCCCTGACTCACCACACTGTATCTGTTTGCCCCTGTTTCTGTGTTATAGCACAGCTTCACGGGTTAACATGAGTTCATCCCTCTGTTACTTAACTTACTGCATCTTTTACGCTTCGATTTATACCTTCACGTCTAAGTTTACTCATTCATGTTGTGTAATTAAGTTATATAAAGTGGTACATTAAATACTTTTTGAATAAGTAGGGTCCAAGAAGGAATTCTTCTTCTTCTTCCTCTTCTTCTTCCCACCAATAAATTGCAGTTTTAAGGTGGTAAACTTGCTCGAAAAGTGAGGAGACTTCTATGTTTTATGGCTCTATAGCTCCCCCTACAAAATTTTAACGAAGCAGCCCTCTCAGTACGTTTCACATAGACAGGAAGTCAGCCATTTTGAATTTACTGTATGCCGTTTACAGGCTCCGTAAACTCCTCCGAGAGATTTTTATACATTATTGTTCATCATGCCATGGCCACTGAGAATTCTCAATTCTGATTGGCTGGCAGGTACGTGACGCACATGACACAAGTTTTGTTTATCGGCAGGAAATTAATATTTGTTATAAATAATAATTATGATAAAAAGTGAGATCAAACTAAGTAATATAAGTACATGAACAGTTGACTTTGCCATATTTCACTATTAGTATAGTATTTATTTTATTGCTACTTACAGTAGAGTTAATATTATTGTAGATATGTAACAGGTTAGCTTGTCGTCGTGGTCTTTTAGTTCCTACCTGCTGTTGTTGTACAGGGGACAGTTTTGATTGTAACAGGAAGTCTGATGTGAACCCAAGGAGAGCACAGTCGGGTGCGTTTTATTGTCCCGTCGAAGTAAGAATCAGTGCTCACTAATGCTTTCCTTTGCGGTTGATTCAGAAATAAACAGTTCGTTAGCATGACCGCCTTCTCATGAAACCTGAAGTTCATGTGAAGAAGAACAAACGGAAGCAAACAAAAGAAAATGTAGGAAAGAACAAATTAACACATTGGTTCAACAAGTACTGAAGCTCCAGAGATGAAAACAAAGTTTGATATGAAGAGAAAGCGGTTGTACAGATGATAATTAAAAGCTTGCAGTCAGTGTCCTCACCCGTCTACTCTCTCATGCAGACAGGTGTATATGTGCATTGCTAACTTGTACGGACGCCGGCCTGCCAGCGTGATTATTATGCAGAAATTAGAAGCGTGCAGCGGAGAGCTAAACTCTGTTTGATCTCTGCGCCGTGTGTGCGTGAGTTTTTTGCGCGAGCGTTCGCGTCTATATGAGCGCGAGGGACAGAAATAGAGGCAGAGGAAGAGGAGAGAGATGCTGTCAACTCTCTCCATCCTCCTCCTCCTCCTCCTCCTCCTCAGTGAAGCAGATGTCCAATTGAGTCTATTTAAAGCCGGTGCAGTATGGCTGCTGATGCTGAGAGCGCCGAGCTGTAGCTTTGCATTACTGTTGTCTTACCTACAGTGCTCCCGACTCGCTAGCCTCTGCAGACTGTCAGCTGGAAATTACCTCAAAGCTCATTATTGTAGAACACCTTGACACCCCTGTTTTGGGTATTTAAAAAAGAAAAAAAAAGGTATTAACTTTATCTGGTGGATCTCATGGACGGCTTGAACACTCGAAAACCAGTCGGTAAAACTAAGAATGAAGGAGGATCAAGCTGAAACAATAGCTATGTCTTCTATTCAAAGGGCAAGCCAACTGTCTAAAATGAAACCACGGCAGTTTCCTGTCAAACTGGCCGTCATCTGGAAGTGCATGTGCAATGACTAATATCATAACTCTGAAAATAACAAACCACTTGTGCTGTAACTTCGATGGCTTTGGCAGAGACTTCCAGTCCCACTCGGTTCTGTTGTCCCAGACAATTATCTGAAACAGACACAGTTCTGACACTGTCTTGTTTTTTTTGTTTTTTTTCCATCGGGGCTCATCTGTTTTTTCCCAATGAGCAAATAGATAGGAGCTCAGAATGGAGGGGGGGGGGGCTTGGCTGTTGCCTTGTCATTCTTCGCCAGGGATGACACATCTGCTGCCATGTCGAGGGGAGGGGAGAAGAAGCAACAAAAAAAAAATGGTTATCAACAGGATGTGGTGGTGTCAGACAGGAAGTCAGCGCTGACGGGTTTGCAGAGAGCGAGATAATCTGGAACTTAGCAACTGCAACACACTTCACAGTTCTGTCTGCAGGAGGTCTCAGCTGGAAAACATTCGACATGCCACCGGGAAGCTGCAGCAGCTTCATCAAGTGGTTTCTGATCAGCTTTGGAAAATAAAACGTTAGATTAATTCATTGTGCTTTGGTCTTACTAAGACTGAAGACTAAGACTAAGCCTGCCTTTAGTGGAAACTTAAGTTTAATTGAACCGGTAATCATTCATTGCTTTAATAATGGTTTTACAGAGATAACTGCAGGGAAATCTAAAGAAGTATCTTTTATTCTTGTGATCTGTCTGCTCCTAAAACACTCAAACAGGTCAAATCGCGTGAGAAACATGTCCTCCCCACTAGAAAAAGACAAAAAAATCCGTCCAAAGGAGGATTGAGCCCTAAAAATGAAACAAAACAAGACGACTGAGATGAATACTTTTTGCAGTGGGCACATTCTGTAGCGTGCCAGCGCTGAAAAGGTGTGTAAACTGTATTCCCCCAGGTGGATTTCAAAAAAAGGAAGATGGGTAAATGAGTTTCCTAGGTGGGGTGTACCCTCCTCTACTGTACATCTCTGCATTTCCAGCAGCAGCCTTCCTGTGAAAGAGTTACCGGAGGAAGCTCAGAGACGCGTCTGCAGCGCGCAGGCTTTGTACAGGAGGGGGCGGGGGGAGAGAGAGAGAGAGAGAGAGAGAGAGAGAGAGAGAGAGAGAGCTGTGACAGCGCTCATCACCCACTGAACAACCAGGACGGGTTGCATCCGAGCAATCGCTGCCATTCGCAGACGGAGTTTACAGCCTTTGCGCCGCTTTTTCTTTCGATCTTTTTCTGCCGCACCCCCTCCCTCTCCCGGTGCTGCCCAGCCAGTCGACCATGGTTTCTATAATTTCAGACCTGGACCCTCTGAAAAGCTGGAACGTGTTAAGGTAAGCGCCCGGTCAGTTTCTCCACAGCCTCGCCATTGTACACGGGGTGATAGCAGAGAGGGGACAGACAGAAGTGCGCTGGTGTTTTTGGAGAAAACAAGGGTGGGACGCGGCGCAGCTCGCAGCCTTCAGAGCTCTGGTTCCGGCGCTGCGGTGCGTAATTACGCACGGATTGCGCCATTTGGCTATAATCTGCGCCGAGCACAGCGCTCTTTCCACTTTGTGAGCTCCTCTCCCTCTTCTCCGCTGCGCTGTCATGAGTCTGACGCATGCAAGCTGTTCCGTGTCTGCGTACATCTCATTAACCCCCCCCCCCCCCATGCTGCCCCGCACGGCTTCATCACCACCAGCATCTCCAAACTTCGTCCGTTCCAGCGTAGAAGTAAGAATAACACTCATTTATCACCCTCCCTCACCCCCGCCCCCCCCCCCCCCTCCTCCTTCCACCCATGCTGATTTGGTCCCTCCAAATGTTGACGAGCCTCGCGCACCGCCAGAAAAAGTGTGCCCCTCCAGGAATTTACTCATGGCTGATCGCCCGCAACAGAGCGCTTTTAGAGAACATACAGTTTTATCTCCCGAGCTGCAAAACATGTTTCCAGCGCTGCTCCAGCAACACAGCCAGTGAGTGCTCTGCAGGGGGAGGCGGCTCTGACACACATCTGATTCACTGAGCCCCCCCCCCCCTCCTCCGTGAGGTCAAAGGTGAAACTTTTCTTGCTCACCTTGTCTTGAGTGAGCACTCTCCTTTTTGTCAAACAGCTATTAGACTCATAGGCAGGACAGGAGGCTCTATCCTGGACCTGCAAATCACTATGAATACATTCACTGTCATTAAGCATCTCAGCAGAAAAGCCTATGAATTTAAAAGCTGGATTTTAAAAGGCCTTGTCCGTGAATATTTCAGCCATTTGATAAATAAGTCATTATTCCCTCGACACACTCGGCGGCGGCGGCGGCGGCGGGGACTATCGCAAATTCTATTTTAGAAACGGAGAGAGGAGACAGAACCCTCAAGACCCTCAAATCATTCTTTTAATGCTGCCTCTCCCCTCTTTTATCATTTCTACCCCCCCCACTGCCCTCCATCCCACTATCATTATCCACAAATCCAAAATAGAAAACGAGTGGAGTAATGTAGAGCAGGCATATTTCAGTAAACTGCTGATGGACGAGGGGGGGGGGCTAAATGATGTCATTCCCAAACAGGCAGTGATGACCATCCAGACTGAGAAATAGGACATGCAGCTGACCTGACACACACACACACACACACACACACACTCATAAATAGCCACCGCAGAGACTTTCTCTGTGGACACACGCTCGTCTCCTCCCGGTCTGTTTGCTTTGGCCGCGCAGCCGCCGCGTTAGCTGTAAAGGTCAAAGGTCAAAGGCCAAATGCAAACTTTTGCACCGAAGAGAGTTTCATTGGCGAGAGCAGGCGGAGTCAATCAGTCGTTAGGAAGGAAGGAAGGAAGGAAGCGAGAGAGGGGGGGGGGAAAGGAAGGCTGGAAGGAGACGGAGGATTATTTACTCCCCTCTGTCTCTCGTCTCTTCTTTCTATTAAACCTTTGTTCCTCCAGATTAGAGGCAGCAGCAGCTGTCCCTCTCCAAAGACGGCGCATCTTAATAAAGACCAGCTTACCGCCGGCCCGTCACTCATACTCTCTCGGGGTCACACACACACACACACACACTTTCACCAACTCGCTCGTTTCCTCACACACACACACACACACACATACACACAAATGAGCACTCACGCCCACAAACACACTTCTCAATCATTTATGATAATGAAGCACCTCGGCGGCGTTCTCTGCGTCGTATTCTCCCTAATGAGACTCACCTCCGTCACGCTCACACACACACACACACTCACACACACACTCGGAGACTCATATCATAAACACAGCATTAACAAGAAAGTGTGTGCTGTTGTTGTTGTTGTTGTTGTTGTTGTTGTCGAGCAGTTGAACAAAGGGAAGCGACAGCGAGCACAAACACTTGATTTGGTTAGATGTCGTTTTCTTAATTTTAGCACAACGCAGCTGAAACCTGGATTCTCTGCGTTGTGGTGGAGCGACAGCGACGACCGAGCGACCCAGTGGACTCGGTTTTCCGCTGGTCAAATGTAACAAACCCCCCCCCCCCCCCCAAAAAAAAAAATAGGTTTGCATCATTAACTTTAAAACAAGCTGCAGATGAAAGATGAGACCTCGCTGCTGTAACACAATTAGGCAACATGATATGCATATTAGCACAATTAGCTGATTAATGCAGCCCTGTGGAATCTGATTTACTTTAAACACAATAAGGAGTTAATGCAAGTGACAAATGTGTGTGCATGCATGTGTTAAAGCAAGCGGGGTGTGTCTTTTCTTCTGCCTCCACTGCTATCTTATATATTGTCTCCACACACACACACACACACACACACACACACACAAACACACACTCATGTTCCAGAGGCAGCGCAGTGGATGGATGTTAGAAATCTGTCCGTGCCTCTCACAGTGCACGCCACATATCTGAAGTGCAGTTCAGTTATTCCATAATGAGAAACAGCATGCATATTAATTCCATCTGATTACATCCAGCTACCACACACACACACACACACACACACACACGGCAAAGACAAGGTGTGTTCTGTATTCAATTATGGAGGGGAGAGAGGAGAGCTCAGGTTTTTATTCTTTCACCGTCTGGTTAAATCATTGCTGGATATTCAGAAACAGCTGAGATTAAAAGTGTGTTTTCGAAGAGAAACACGGCCAAACTCGAGGTTTAGTCGAAGATCAAGCGCATATTTTTTTAGGGCTAATGTGAAAATGAGTCCTTCTGTACGAGCTGAAATGTTTAAAAAAAAAAAGAAAAAAAAGTCCACCACCATCGTCCCTTCGCTGCTCCGCTTTCCCTCCTCGATCTTTTCGAGGTCCGCTTTCTCCGTCCAGTCATCTGGATCCTTTCGCTTACGCAGGTGTGGCGTCCCGCAGCTCGAGTGCCCTCCGAGCGAGGCGGGAGGGAAAAGGAAAGGGAAGAGTGAGGAGGTTGACAGCAAAAGGGGGCTTGACCTTTGACCCCGCAGTGTTGGTTTTAATTAATCCACTTAAAGAGTTGGTCCGCTTGCATTATGTGTCGCTTTATATCCCGCCGGACCGGGAGGAGAGGCACAAATCCATCTGCCTAATTACCAAGACCACTGTTTGAATCTTTAAATCCCCTCTGATAGTGTGTGTGTGTGTGTGTGTGTGAGTGCGGAGAGCGAGTGTGTGTGGTGCTTTATCTATAAGCCAGACCTTTCTCTCCATTCAGGATTATACTGGTTTTGACTAAAGGGTTAGAGTGAAAACATTTCGTAAAGGCAGTTAATGATTTTCAGCGTGAAGCAGCCGATAGTCAGCGTTTTATCTTTACATTCCAGCATTTTCGTGCTTAGAAAATGCCACATTTTAAGTGGTTTTCCCAGAATTTCCTGATTGTCTGTTTGGAGGAGGCTCAGCGTGTTCGACTGTCACGGGCGACTGAAGCCTTTATGTAAAATGTGGCAGCTGTGATGTATCAGGAGAGTCAAAAACAGCGAATGTTTGATTTTAAAATCAAAATCTTGATAAAAACTTGATGAATCCCTCTAACTTTGGAAAAAGCCCCCCCCCCTTCCTTTCCATATTTCCATCAATGTGTTTTCAGTGTCGAAATGAGGTTTATTTGTTTTTTTTGTGATACTTTTTCCACAGTCTCTGCCCCCCCCCCCCCGCTCTGATTTGCTCCCTGGTGTTTGCAACTGAATTTGACGCATGTGAATGATGACGCTGTTTCAGTCACGTGACGTCCTAACGAGCTATTTCCAGGGTTTATTCTGGGTTCACAGGAAACACCTTAGAAGGTTGATCCGTGTGTGGCGGTGGTTCATTTACAGAATAAAGTTTAGTCACCTTTGGGCTGTGAAATCCACAGTCTGATATATTAACAAAAAAAATCGAAGCAATGTTCAAACTGGAGCTTGTTTTTCAACCACCACATCACTTAAATGCTGTGATACAGGAATGAAGCAGAGTGACAAGTTGAAATAAAGTGATGGCAGCGAGAAGAGGTGGTGGTGGTGGGGGGGGGGGGGGGGGTCCGGGTGCCACGGGGCGGACAAAAAATTCACTCTCTGCTTCCCACAGCTGTCAATCAAAGCTTTGTAGCGGCAGAGAACAATACGGCATTCAGCATCCGAGTGACGGAGGCGGACGGGGCGGGCAGAAGGAGAACGAGGGGGAGGGCTGAATTCCTCCGAACCCCCTGGAATCAGCGAGGGATAATTACATAGCTGAGGCGAGAGAGCGTCACGAAACACAAAAGAGACGGAGGGAAGATGACAGAGAGGGAAGGGGACTGGAAAAGCTACAGAGGAGCAGGAAAGACTAGAAATTACAGGAGAGAGGAGGAAGTGTAGCCAGGTGTGTGTGTGTGTGTGTGTGTGTGTGTGTGTGTGTGTGTGTGTTCGGCAGGCTGTGTTTTATTAAAAGTTGGATATTGTTCAGTCAATGCCACCTCTGATATGATAGTTATTATAGGGTTATTAATATGGGATTTACAGCGGTGGACAGTTACGAAGTACATGAACTCCAGTGCTGTCCTTGAGTACATTTTCGAGGTACTTGTACTGCACTACTTTTCATAGGTAGATGTAGTAGTTTTTCCTCCACTACATGACATAACAGGTGCAGTTACTTGTCATCATTTTTACAGATTAAACTACCCTTCCATTATTAGTAGATCTGCCAAATAATCTGTGTTAAACAAATAATCATTAGGGCCATAATATCTTATCTTGCGTAACGTTACAAGATTCCAGAGTTCAGAGGAAACGTTTTGCAGGTGTGAACTCAAAGTTTACCTTCATATAAGACGAAGAAAAGCAGGAAATCCTTCCAGCTTTTGCATTTAGCCACAGTCGCTATAAATCCGGTGTTTGCTATGTGGAAAAGCACCTCTGCTCTTTTCCCTCAATGTTTTATTTCATCAAAAATAATTCACTTTTTATGTAGTTAGTATAGGGGGGGGGCATTATTTTCTGCCTGCGATGGAAAACACTGAACTAAACTCTGTAATCTGACTGCAGTCATGCTGCATGTTGAGTACTTTTACTTTTGATACTCAAGTTACATTTTGTGCGCAGGACTTCTGCCTGTGTTGTATCACAGTTTCACCGGAGTAAAGGAGGTGAATTCCTCTCAACAGCTGAGGAATGAAAATGGACGTATTTTAAAATATGTATCAAAATGTCATAATGTAGTTTCTGTGTCTCCTCCTGCCATGAAAGTCAAACTCTGGGTATTGTTCTGCCTTTGCAAGTATATTTCAGTCGCAGTGCTGCAAATGTTCAGCCTTTCAAACAGGTTACTGTGTGTGTGTGCGTGTGTGTGTGTGTGTTCCTCTCCTATCTTCTGCATTTGTTGCCAAATTCAGCGTTCATGTCGCCTGATTTCTTCCAAAAGTAAGATTACCTACCTCAGGCTTGCAGATCACACACACACACACGCAGAGGACACCGTCTGTCTCTTTAATGTTATTTTTGACTAAAACAAGTGTTGTTGCCTGTCATGGCAGATGCAGGAGCTGTTTTTTTTTTTCCCAAACAAAGATCAGCTTAGTCAACAGCAGCCGCAGGGATTTAAAAACACAACTGTACCACACACACACACACACACCTCGCATGACGACCTGCGCGCGTGTGTGTGTGTGTGTGTGTGTGTGTGTGTGCATGCAGACAGTACATAGTCAGTGAGAATGAGGTGCATCAACTGTCTTTCTTTCTGCTTGCTTGTCCTTTTTTTTTCCTCCTTGTGTTTTTCTCTGTCTGCCTTCTGTCTGTGTTTTTGTCCTTTTTCTCTTTTCTCTCTGTTTGAGAAGCCAATTTGCTTTTATTTCAACTTAAACTGCTCAGTGCAGCCCATACATTAGCCTCTGCACACACACATGCATCTAACACACACACACACACACACACACACACACACACACACACTTAACACCATTGGCCCAAAGTGACAAATCTGTTTAATAATGCACCACCTGAAGCACGGCACTCTATCTCTATCTCTCTCTCTCACCAACCCACTCGCTCTCTCCTCACACACACACACACACACACACACACACACACACACACACACACTAATCATTCCCTCTGGCTGTATTTTAGTGCTGTACTTTGTTACAGTCTTATTCTCACGGCGACCCGGCCCATAAAGAAGCTTTATACCTGTGTGTGTGTGTGTGTGTGTGTGTGTTTCCCCCGGTGACACACCACCACCTTTGTGCCGTATGGCTTGAGAGACACAGGAAGTCGACTCTCTCCTCCACCTCCTCTCTGTTCATCCCTTCTTTTTTTCTCTCTTTTAAATTCCTCCTTCACCTCTGAATCATTATCCACGGCAGATTTCCTCCGCTCTCTTCCAACACTTCGGATGCCCCCCCCCCATTTTTCCCACTCACAGTGATCCTCTACAAGCATGTAACCGGAGAGAGGAAGATGATGATGGAGAGAAAGAGAAAAGGGGTGGGGGGGGTGAGAGGGAAAAATAGATCTTGTCTGAATAAATAAACAGCTTTCGCTTGCAACCGAAACGGAAAGCTTAGCGGAGTAAAGGAGGGGGGTGAAGAGGAGGAGGGAGGGAGGATGGGAGGAATAGAAGAGGAGGAGGAGGGATGAGGGGGTGAGAGTCAGTGAAGAAAAAATAACATTGGCACTCTGCCCGGTGAAAATAAGAAAAAAAAGGGAATTAAATCTCTTTGTGTGTGACTGATGGGTGCTCAAAGTGAAGCCAAAAGGAAAAAAAAAAAAAAAAAAAAGCAGGCAACGCATGACCAGAGGCCAAATGAAAAAAAACTGACCAATCAGAGTGAGTGTTTGGTTTTACAAGGATCACTTCAACAGGTCAGACTGAAGCTGTGCAGAACCACAGGCCATCTGTAAAAGGAAATCATTATTCTTCATGGAGATGGATATGTTCTCCATGTATTGATTTTATTTCACAAAAAGAACCAAAGACGTCGGCTCAATTTTAAAAAGTAAGGTGCGGTTTGATTATACTGTACACGTATGCATTACTGTTAATACCATCTTTGGTTTCAATGGGGGGATTTTATTGTTCCACGGTCTAAAATATAGCTTTTTCTGGGTGAAGTTTGGCATGAAAATGGTCAAATTTAAAACATGCTGAATGGCGGTACGAAATATCAACTGTCAGCACCTTCATTTCAGAAAGTATCCCGACGAGCTTTCAGAAACCTGCATCGGTCACACTGCAGAGAGGGAAAAATATAGAGGATGAGAGGGAGAGCTAATGAATTATGGGTGGCCTGTGAATAGAGAGTGAAAGAGAGTGAGGTCTGTGCTCCGTCGCTCTCTTCCTCCTCCTGGGTTATGGAAGTGTCACGCTGTGAGTGTTGCCATGCAGATGGTGACCCTGGAGTGTTGCAAACGGGAAGGGGGGGGTGGTGCTGAGCAAGCTCAAGAGAATAAGAGAAGAGAGACGGAGCAATGCTTTTTATTTTTGAAAAACAGGAAGTGAAGCTGACTGACTGCAGAGGGCTCACAGTCATGATCACTGTCAACTGGATACAACCAGGCTGCTACTAATAACTGACAAATTTAGACGCTGTCTGGATCTTCTGTTTGAGAGCTTTTGGAGTCCGTCAGTTAAACCCAGGCAGGTTTAGTGAGGAGGGTTGGGATCAGAGGTCAGGGGTTGTATGACATCAACAGATACTGGCACCGGCAAGAGCAGGAATAACACAACTCTCACACTGAGTGTATGCCACGTGGGAGATCACACACACACACACACACACTGCCATAGTGTGGAAAAGGGAACAGCGCTGCAGGGTGGGGTCCAGATAGCGGGAATACTGTATGATGTAATGAAGCTCAACCAGAGCCGATTCGCTCCAGACTCTGAGTCGTTACATCTGTGTGAAAGGAAGGAAAACCCCCCTTTCACAACCAGCAATGAACATTAGCACAATTTTATTTTTATAACAAATTCAAATAGATCTGGTGCATGTCATTCCCTCTCTCTCTCTCTCTCTCTCTTTCCCGCCTTTCCTGTCTCTCTTCAGCTGTCACTATCTAATAAAGGCAATAATGCCACGAAAAATATCTTTAAAAAAACAAACAAAAAAATGCAGGGTGTTATGCAAATCTGGATCCTTTTCTTCAGTTCGATCATTCATTTCAACAAACTCTGCTGCCGCTCAGTGACTCAGCTGTTACTTCACCGTGCACTTCAACATCGGAGATTTTAAGCTTTCAAAACTGTTTCAAGAAACGCAGTCATCAGAAGACGTTCTCAGCCAAAAAAGGAAGTGGCAGAGCAGTATTCATATTTCAACATGTTGCATCGTGACACATTTCTGTTGGATCTGCGCTCTGATTGGTTGTCCTCCAGGCATGTGACTTTGTTGTTTATAGCAGTTGAGCGTCCGCATTTCAACTTGTCTCTGAGATAAACTCATTGATTAGTCAATGCACTTTGCTAGAATAGAACTTTTACCTCAGTTCATTGATTTTATACAGGGGGTGGACAAAATAATAGAAACAGAGCTGAACCAACATCTCTTTGACAATATCAACAAAAGATTTGCTAACCCTTATGTTAGATGTTTTAGTTTTGTCCACCCAGTGCACTCTTAAGTACAGTCGATTTGTCCAGAATGACTTCACTGCATCAAAGTTTTAAAGCGGCCAAGTATTGAGAAGTGAGTTGTCTTACTTTCTGCCCAACCTGGCTGAATTTGGCTCGTGAAAACCAAAGAATTGGATAAAGATGGAAATGTCAAGAGGGGGGAAAGTAGTGAAGAGCAGGAGAGACACGGGAGGAGACGGATGGTGTTACTGCAGCTGCAGAGACAGTGTGTGTTTTATAGGAGTGGACTGTTGCTTAATGTTGTGCTTACAGTCAGATGACTAAAGAAAGAGCCCCGGAGCCATTATGGTCATTACGGTCTCATACTGTGTGTGTGTGTGTGTGTGTGTGTGTGTGTGTGTGTGTGTGTGTGTGTGTGTGTGTGAAGTGGGAAGCAGAAACCTCAGTTTATCCTGTAGAGTTTAGTGTCAGATATGTTGAGGATATTCATAAACACATTTAATGACACACACACGCGTAAACATTTTTTTTGTCACTTGTAAGGACATTGACATTCCCTGGAGACTTGCCCATACTTTAACCATGACCACTCTAACCTTATTCCTAACCAATACAAACATCTTAGCTCTATAGTTAAAGGCTTGACCTTATGGGGACCTGCTTCGTGTCCCCGAATGGATGCAAGTCCCCAAAATGTGTGCAGCACAGATATATGTCCCCACAATGTGATTAATGCAATTTATGTCCCCACAATGTGATTAATACAACACACACACTCAGCGGGAGCTGCAAATCCTGCCCTTGCAGGCCTGAGTGTATTTCTAGCTTTCTTTCTTGGAACCTTGCTTATTTCTTTTTCCTTTCCTTTCTTTTCTTTTCTTTTCTCTCAGGACCGTGTTACCACTGTTTTAAACAAAGCATCTTCGGATCTTTTGTGTGCCTCTCTTTGACATAATCCTGGTGTCTGTTGCCGTGGTTACGCGGTCTTAATGTGCCATTGATGTGACTGTATGTATTAAAAGCATCGCTGACTCCCGGCAAAAAACTTTAAATGTGTTTCTCTGTCTGTCTCTCGACTCTGCGGCTGGCGTGTTTTCTTTGTGTCAGACAGAGAACACAAGTGCACTTGTCTGTGCCACTTTCTTATTGATAGGATTTCACTGATAGCCGGTTATTTTTGGATTGCAACTGATACTAGCTGATGTCTTCTGCTATTATTCACTATCTGTAAAGTTAAACTCGACTATTTTTCATGCTCTGAAAGTCACAAAATGCATGTTTTAAAACCAGCAGAAATGATACAACAAGTGTACTTGTGTGTTGTCTGGTCTGGAAATGTAGAATTACAATCAAATTAGGGCTTCTGACACACAAGCAGTCTAGTATTAATTAAATTGGCATTGAATGTGTAATCAAATCAGATTTATGGCTGTAATGCTGGTGTTTGTACCGCGCGTTATTATTGCAGTCTGCGTCGTATCTTGTGGCCGTACACACCGAATGTGCAGGCAATGAGCTCCACCACAGCAACATTATGACAACATTTCATCTCATCCCCTCGACGCCGTTCTTTGGAAGATGACGGTAATTTGGACGTGGTGTTTCCAGGCCTTGGGTTCTCTCTCCTCGCTTGCTGGCGGTCCCTGGTGCACTGCAACATTAAAGCGAGACTGGAGCGTGAACGTATGGCTGGCTATTAAATGGCAATCACACACAGAAGAGCTCTTTTATAGACGAACACATTTCTGCTTAATAGCTCTCGGAGCAAAGTCGTCCAAATATGACATTTCAAATGAAAGCCCTCAGAACGCCAGCGCTTATTAAAATCTTTGCTGAAATCTTTCAATTTGTCAGTTTTTACGTGATGTGGGTCAGAATGAAATCTGGATTGCAACCTGAAATTCTCAGCTTAGTTATTTGATCATGCTTTTCAGATCTCATGAGTTGTATTGAGCATCAGGGGTGTCTGGCTTCATCTAATAGTGTCACGCACAGTTAACTCGCCGTACATCACCACGGCTGATGTTCCAGGCCGCTCGCGGCACCGTGTTAGCCCGTCGGCAGCACTGCAATCTGGGGAACCTTGTGAGCCTTCCCTGCTCTGTGTCCGGAGATTACTGGCACCTCTCGCCCCCTAACGGCTGCTTGAGGGCAGAGTTAATGTCATCAGTGGGCCCTCCTCTCACCCCTGGGAGTCCCGCTCCACCCTGCCACATTAATTTCAAGTGCTACTCATGTCCTTGGCCCCCTTACTTTCCATCTCTCCGCCCCCTCCCTCCTTCCATCATCACCTTGGTGCGCCCAGCCCTATCTCTGCGCTCTCCTGGCTCATTTTGAGCTGTAATTGGACAGGAGTCCCGAGGGATGGTCGTCAGCACGCCCCAGTGCCCCGCGTCCCATCTCCAGAGTGGAAACGCGCCCGGCCATGGTCGATAAGCAGCGCTCCCGCTCAGTCCAACATTCCCTACTCTGCTAACTTTCAATGCGCAGAATGACTGGGCTTAGCTTTAAAACAAGTGCTCTCTAAATGCCCAAAAATAGGCACGCAGCAAGCTATGAACGTCTAACCTCCCCTTTTTGTGTCAGGAACCTCCATTCAAAAACACTCCAAAGGCATCTCTGTCATGTCAAATCATTTCCGTCTTTAGAATCCGAAAAATTATTTCCTTAAAACGTGCAGTGACTAGTGTTATTCCGTCTTTTTCCAGTTGCTTCAGTGCAACCAAGAAAATTAAACTTGATGTTGTAAAATACTTGAAACAGGTTGAAATAAGACTTCAACTGCAGACTAAAATAATAATGTTTGATTAGGATAATGTCTTGTCAACTGAATAACAGAAGAAGGCACCACTCAGTAGTTTATAAGTTTATGGTTAATAAATATCCAGCTAAAAAGATATATGGATAAACACCAGCCTAAAGGACTTAATTACAACCTGGCAACCAAAAGGTAAATAAAGCAATCACAGACCATTTACAAACGATGAATGCAGCCTTAAAGTCAAAGTATCCCTCGTGTTTTCAATGGAATTTGACTTCCTCGAACGTCACAGAGAACTGCAGCCATAAGTGCATGAATATGTGAGTGATGTCCTGCATTTTCATGCCAGAAGACATCTTATTACATTCATCCAGTGACGACATCAGGCATGAATATGATCCTGCCGTTCTACCGGATACCATCCGTCTCTCTCTTTCTACACACCACACACTGTCCAACACACACAGTCACATATCTGACGGTGGTGCGTTTGGATGTCTCCCTGTGCCAGCTTTTCCTCAAGCAGCATTTGTGCTGGTAATCTGTCATATGAGCCCGTCTCATCAGAGGCGCAGGAACATTTGGAGCTGCGAACAGAGAGGCAGGATAACACCCTAAAAGCTTCCTGCTCCTCTCTTATTGCCCACGGCTCAGTCCCAACTATCTCAAATCTCCCTCCTTATCTCCTCTCCTTTATTGCTGAAGCTTGACGGGCACTTGACAGCTGAGAAAAATGCCCCAAACTGGGCCTGACCTGAGTGCTGTTGGCCATCAGTGTATACCTGCAGCTCCCCCCAGAGGCTGGCCCGCTCAGGCTGGAAAATGTTTCAGTGAGTGGTTTTTGAATTTCGCCATAATGCTAAAGTTATTTTCTTTGTCTCTGGCCATCTTTAGAGCTCTCAGACAGTCTCAAAACATCCAGTTTTATATAATCGTTCTCACTGTTGACCTGTCCTCTCACCAGCTCTGCGACAATTACAGCTGAATACCTGATGTGTGTGTTCGCCTGTTACCAAGTAGAAAAGAGAAGAAGGAAGGCGGTGAAAGTGTGTGTTGGAGCTGTATTGGCATTCACAACCAGCGAATAAAAGCGGCGGCACCGTTAATAATTGAAAGAGTACTTAACAACAGGAGCGCTGCCCTCGCAAGACAGCTTTTAATAACCAGGAAGGTTTCATATTTCTAGTTCTCCTCTTTTTCATCTCTGCCCCCTCCCCTCCACCGCCACCTCCCCCACCTCCTGCCCGCTCCTCTCTTCTTCTTTAGAAGCTTTCTCAGCTCTATTCACAGGAGCAAAGGAACGCCGCTGAAGAAGCATCTGTCTGCCTTTTAAAATCATAGTGGAAGAAAAGGTGTGTGTGTGTATTTACACCATTAAAGTGGGGCAAATTGTGCTGGAATGGATAGCGTAGCATGCCTATTGGCAGGGAAGTGTATTTATTACGTCTTCCACATTATCCCTCTGTCCCTGCTGTCTAGTTGAGAGATATGTATTTGTTTATGGAGGCGCTCCGTCTCTACTCTTAATGCGCTCGCCGCTCACCCTCATTAATTCGCTTGATGGTCTTTGATTTGCCGGGCATCACTAAGTCGCATTAAGAAATGTATTTCCCAGCTCTTACTTAACGACGCTTCCAGAACCAACGCAATTAAATGCACATTTAAATGCTCGAGGTTTCCCTCTCCGTTCGTGAGCGGAGACAGGCGCTTGATTAGTGCCTGGGAGAAAATTAAGCAGCCAGGGAAAGGTGATGCTGAGCTTTTTGGTGAATGCCACCTTCTTTAGTGCACTTTATTTTTGATAGCATAACACTCGTCCTGATAATAGGAAGCTAATAAAGTCATATTTTATTCAGAGAACACTGCCATGACTTCTTGTTGTCCAATAGGTGGTGCTAAATATGATTTCCGTCTGCTCTTGATTTGGTCATTTTCTACGCATGTTTAGACCAATCTGACCAACATACCTTCTCACTTACCCTTATTAAGATCCAGCCATGCCAGTAGTTGACATAGCTGCCTCTGAAACAACCCGGTACAATGGAAGTGAATTGAATTTCATTCTTAAAACTCTGACATTTAATATAATTTGTCTTTTCAGACACAATGTCGTGGTTACTCTGGATGTTCCACAGACCTCGATGCCTTCAGCAGAAAGTAGTTCCAGTGTAAACCGTTGACAATGAGGCCTGTGAATTATCTGAGGTAACAGGAACAGTCTTCGCGTCCATTGCGTTGGAGGCAGATGAAAATAACAACTATCTGCGAGGCTAGATGCCACCACTAGTAGAAAAGAGCAGGAAGGTTGTCTTTTTCCTTGTCATTTTGGTGTACCCTTTTGGTTTCATTGAAAACTGTCTTTTCCAGCGTCCCCCAGTCTATCTGAAAGCTTGACCCTGACTCATATTCACACTACTCTGAGCAAACCACAGTGTTCTGTCCACCTGTCAAACATTGGCTCTCAGATAAATAAACACTGGCGTCAGTTAGAGAGTATTTTAACCCGCCTCAGCGCTGATTTGACTCCACCGCTGCTCGTCAACAGCTGGCCTTCTAAAGTTACGTGCTGCCGTTCAACGCGTTGGCACCTGTGACGTGGCATCCAACACTAATCCACTCGCCTGTATGTGTGCAAACAGTCGTCTCAGTGAATATATATATATATGTAGAGGTTGTTAACACTCTTTATCCATCCATTCCATCTCCCATGACGGCATTTTCTCCCCCAATTTGTGCTCACTCATCTCATTTGCATGTATCCATACCTCTTGAGCTCTGCGGCTGAATGGGCCTAATTGAATAGTTGATCACATATTAATCTAATTAGTCTGGTTCAGACGTGGTCATTGTGCGCTGAATTTATTTATTCTGTCTTGTTATTGTGTTCTCTCAGGCCGGAGGCTGTCAGTGGCCCCAGATGGTTTACTATAGCTAGCGCCGCTGATCTAACCGGGAGCTTCTCCCTTTGTCTCCGGATCAGACTTCCATACCACACTCTGAACACAGCTATGACAGAGAGAGGGAGAGAGAGAGAGACGGCAGAGTGGAAACAAGGGATCAAGAGAAAAAAAAGTTAGGGAGAAAAGGAAGAAAGAAAGAGGCGGAGAAAGATAGGACCATTACCGTCGAGGGTGATCATCACCATATCCGAGTTTTCCATGAAAAGGCAACAAGTGGAGCCTAATGGGAAATATGCAGATGTATGCAAATGTCTGTTGGATGGGTCGCCCAGAGGCCCAGTGGGAGATTAAAGCTCTTCGGGATGGAGAGGGCTGTGGAGGAGACTAGCACTATGAGCTCAATGCTGCCATATTAAACAAAGAAAAACAACCCTGGATCAATTGTAGGCCTTGTTGTCAAGCTCATCGCCATTAATATCACAAATGGATTCATGCTGATGGCAGCAGACCCTAAAGTGATCTGTCAAACCATATTGGTAGCCAGTTAAGTGATCCATGATGGACATCTTTAATTTGATAGTATCTTTGTGAAGATGGAGGCTCAGTTCTTTCATTGTTTTAATACGATATTGGATGTGGTTACTGTTCTCCACACGGGGCCCTCCAGGGCCTTCCATGTGGATTTGATGGATGAGATCCCAGCGCCGCTATTTCACACTCTTTCGCAGGTTGATCGGCCCAAAGTGACTCCAGCAGGAAGAGAATGAGACGGAGAGCAGAGGTAGAGGCAGTTAAGACTCCACCTCCAGCTCTCCACCATTCACGCTCCACTTCCACATTTGATCCACTGCAGTCCCTCAACCTCAGTCTGCAGCTGCTGGGATGGAGGTGTTGCTGAGAGAGAGTTACAGACTGAGCAATAGTGTAAATTGGAGGAGGCATTTCAGGATACAGAAGCAACCCTGGACGCCCTGGAAGTACTTAATAGACAGTGCCATGAAGTAACAGGCAGGTGGAGCACTTGTAAGGCTTGGATGGGCAGGTCACTTTTGAATTCTGGGTCAATTTTAGATTAATTCAGTAACTAAAGGGTAGCGCTTCATGGTGTTGTTCTGCACTATATGATCATGGACTTTACTATGCATGATGTAAGACAGTGGCTACGTTTTTCCTTTTCAACCTTACCCGACTGAACATTGATACTGAACGACTCTGCAGTGTTTTTGAACATTGAGCACCAACGTTTTTATTTATTTACTCTTATAATATAGTATGGCAACTTGGAATGACAAATAAACCATTGTCCAGCTGCAAGATATGGTTACAGTAACCATGATTTCTCCATAATTTTAAAGTATTATTACTATTTTTGGTCTGTGACGGGACGTAAACACTTCAAACTACTTCCTGCATTGGCACCAAATGTTGGCATTGTATGTAAATCATGTGCCGCAGACTTGTCCCATATAAAAGTAAATCCAAGGGCTCCATTTCCGGGCCATCTGCGAGATATCCAGTGTGTGGCCAGCTGCCGTTCGTGCCAGCTCTATACATGGCCTCTCTGTCTTCAAGAAGGCCTGCGTTGGCAGGTGTTAACTCTCAGATGTTCACATCCGTCCAGTGGTATTTGGCACCATCATAAATCTACAGTTTACTGTTGAACATACCATCCCTGCTGTAAGAGTGACCATAAATCAATACTCAATGTTTATAACTTCGCCTTCCCAAACCTTGTGAAAGACTCCCACATGCAGACTCGTAAGTGGAAAAAAAAGTTGTTTCATAACTGTACAATGTTTTGGTCCTCAGAGCTTAATCAAGTATATTTTCAAGACAAGGAGAGAGACCATGAAGTGCTTGGGTTATCACGGGTCAATTGCAGCTCTCCTCGTCTCATTCTGTTGAACCCTATTAGAGCAGAGTAGGCACGATGCTCTGTTTGATTCGTGTTACATGTTGGTTGTGAGCCTGGCAGTATTAGCTTAATACGTTTATACAGAGAAGGCTGTGCGGGCCTGTATGCCTCAGGCTTCCTGCTGTTAAATGTCCACAGCTGGACTTTAGCGTCCATGTAAATTCCCTTTATGCCCCGCCACAGATTACGTTCCCTCTCTGAACTTTCCAAAAGCCTCTTCGTTTGGTTTTCTCTTCCTTTGCTGGGACTCCAGAGGAGATGCTCCATCTTAGGAAATTAGGAAAGTCAGGAACTGCTCTCGACAGTGGAAATAACCTTGGCTCGTCCGTCTTTTACTTTCCTTTTTTACTCGCCTCATTCTGTCACACGCTCTACTCTCTGAGCCTTTCTTTCCCGTCGCACACACCGGCTGTATCGCCATGAAGCGAAACAAGATGTGATCAGCCTAATGTGATTCTCATGTATCAACAGACTCTTGCCTTGTCTGTTCTTAACTTGCATAACCACTTCATTCTTCTCAAAACAACGACGGGCCTCATTTTTCCTACTTTTGGGGCATGTTGTCATAAAGTGGGAGTGTTATGGGATGTCTTCGCTGTATCCATGGAGAAAACCAAACAGTGATGATTAAGCTACGAGCCCAGGTTCAGGCACAGAGCCAGCCACTGATTGAGGCTATTACTTCATAACTAGGCACTGCTGTTTTCTAGGAAAACTCAGTGCATGACATATACCAATAAAGAAATCTTTAGAGCTAATGGTGTGGGGGATTGTCAGACTGACGAGAGGTGCTTCAGTTTGAGTGTGTGTTTCTGTGTGTGTGTGTGTGTGGGTGTGATAAAGGCTGACGTCCCCTGGGCTTCAGACCACTCTGTCTGGACGTGCTCCTTCAGTGCTGCCTTCTTTAATGTTATTCCTCTGCACATCTACTCTCCGTTACATCCATCCATCCTTTCATCCCTTCACTTGTCCCTTTCTTCATCCTCTCCGCTCTGCTTACTTAAAGTACATCGGTGGTGTTGGTTTGGATGAGAACACAAGTCTATAACAATCGAAATAAGGTTTATAACCCTTTATTATCTGATATGATTATGAGTTATATATTGAATTTTAATGACTGAATGGAGAGTTTGAAATTTTTATAAAACATACTCAATATTTTTAACATTTGCTTAAGGCAGAGAGGGGTTTTTTTGTCAATAAAGAAGTTATACAATAAATGTCAAGGGAACTACGTCTGTCAAATAAATAAAATGACCGTTCGCTGCAACTTCACCAGAAATGTCACTCCCTGTTGTGGTTCGTCTGACTTTACAATGACAGGACAAGAGAAGGGATGGACGGGATTTTAATTCTGTCTCTTGGATTAACTAATAATACTCTGATTTTTCTTCACTCCTTTTTTATTTTACTGTTCTTCTTCTCGCGGTCAATTCGATGCACCAAATCAGCTTTTTCATACTTCCTGTATATTTACTTCGCCATAACTAATCAATACTACGAGCCACCTGATATTTAATTATTTTTTATTTATAATATATTCGGTATGCGTGCCAATGAATCCCAATTCATGAGCTCTAGTTACTTTACATGCAAAACGTATGATGATCAACTACTATATAAAATATGCTGCTTTTATGCTGCTAAAGAAACCTATGTACTTATATTCAAGTAATATGGTTTGAAAAGCACGACATATGAACAAGAACCATTCACTCCACTCAGCATGTAATTTATCAGTTTCAATGCAGCAAGGAAATCCGCCTCCTGTATTCGTCTCATTGCTGAAAGTTTCAAAAGTTATCTCATCCACTCGACATTTTGACTGAAGCAATGCTAATGTCAACGCCACCACTAAACTATGTATTTCCTTTTTTTTCCTGGGGCAACACTCCTATATCACAAAACCTACAGCATGCAGTCTTTTGTCTGCTTGTCATTTGTTTGGCACTTTCCCTCCTCTCAGCTGTACGCAGTCTCCTACATGTGAAATTGAGCAAGCCCACTAGAGACGCACTCACAGGGTCTGGAGTGGGACTTGTCCACCAAGTGGGGCTAATTATGCAAATCCCTGCCTCATCCTCATTGGCCCGGGTCAAAGCCGTGATATTAATGATTAAGGAGTGATAGAGTGACAGCAGAAGGAAAGGAAAAAGAGGGATCGTGTAGGTGTCTAAAGGATTAGAGGAAGAGGCTCCTTTTTCACATACACCCCAAGTACCAATATATTTCCATGCATGGGTATGTACAGTATGTGTGTGTGTGTGTTCATTTTTCTTTCTGGGATGTGTTCAGCAGGGGGAAGAACCAAGCCCTTTATCTCTCAGCAGTCAACTCTTTCCGTTTCCACAGCGACACGCTGCTGCGTAGCTGCAGCATCTGGGTTGTATCCGTAGCGACCCCGGCACCCCGACAGGCTCTAATCTACAGTCACAGGCCGCAGCAGGGCAGAATCTGTTCCCTTTCTGTGTGTATGATCTTTTAGGTCTGTCCTCAAGAGGACCAAATACCTCCACAGAGATAAGAAAAAGATGAGCAAATTTCATCAAAGCGGAGGCATTTTCTGAATTTCAACATTGGGCTTGGATTTAAGAATAAAGTTAAGAATTCAGATGAGGTATGTGCGAATAATCAGGTTCAAAGAAATGTTTGAGGATTTACTTTTTAGTTAATAAACTGTGGATAGAAGGCCTCATGCTTACACTTAAGCAAATGTTGTCTTTGATGATGGTGTCCGTCTGGCACTGTCTTAAAAGTGAGAGAACAAGAACCGTCAGTGGCTCTCGCGCTAAGTGTTGTCATGGTAATTCTTCAAGGATATGCGGCCTAATGTGGGATTTTGTGCAGGAAATTAGCTTGTAATGTAAAACAAAATACATAGCAAAAATAGCGCATTGTTTTTAAGTTAGCATAACCTGTTTTCTACAGCTGGGGACATTTAAAACATTAGTAACTTTAGCCTGAAGCCCCGTATATACTTAGCCACTTCATGTGTCTCGGGTGAAACAGGCAGCGAAGAAGCTATTTTCCTTAGAGACTGAAATGTGATTGTTTACCTTTATCAAACAGCTTCAGGTGCATTACTACCACCCTGTGGGGTAGGGTTTGTCCAAACATATCTAAGTCTCTTCTCTTAGTTTGGATATTGCTTGTAATGTTTGAATGGAGCTCTGAAGGGAAAGTAACTAGTTACAGAAGTAACAGGACTGTTTGATGCTTGTCTTTCTCAAGAGGAACTCAGCCACCAGCAAAAAAGTGGTGGTACATTACTAGTACTACAAAAAAAAAAGTAATTTGAGTGGCAGCTGAAGACAATAATTTACCAAAGCCACAAGGATAACTTTGGCTTCTGTGGTCACCAAAGCACCACTTTTCCTAAAACCAGCTTATTCTTGTCATTCAGGGAATGAATGCTGCAGCATCACTAACGCCTGGATGTGTAGCACGAGTGTGGCTGAACATGTGTTAGCAGAAGTGCGTGATTGTTTTTAATAGTTTCCTCCCTCGGATACTTGAGGGCGCGCACGTCTCATTTAGCGAGTGTGTAATGTGTTTTCTGCACAGCTAACTCATGCAGGGATCGAGTGCATCAGGATTGGATCTCTGCGTTAGCGTCGTTAGCTCGAAGCCGCTGAAACCAGAGCTCCTCTATGAAACCAGCTGAGCCCCAAGAGTCCAGAAGCACTGCCAAAACTAAAGCAGGCCAAATCCTCCTCTCTTCTTTCCCTCCCTCTACTTACTCTCTGTCTATCTCACCCCCCCCCCCCCCCCCCTCGTCCCCCGTTTTCCTCTTCCCCATTCCCCAAGCATGAGCAATTCACAGTTAATTCAATTTTCCCCCGGCTGGGCTCACATGGGACAGCATTGGAATTCCGGTTTGTCATGATAAAATGATTACACGGCATTGTGTTTCTCCGGGCGCCTCCCAGCGCATTTATTAGAATCTGTCAGTGTCGATGTAGATCGGCCAGCCAAAGTGCACGTCTCCACCGCTCCTCCTCGCCACTCCGCTTCCCCTTCCCTCCTCGAAACTGGTTATTCCTTATGAAATACGTCGCTCCTGGCAGACGCATAATCTGATTACATCCGCTAGATTAAAAATATATTGAATTTTCCCCCCTGTTCTCCTCTCCTCTTCGCACGTTTTTAACCCTTCTTCCTCCACTTTTTGCCTCTCCTTCGTCTTCCTCTGCCCTCTTTATTTCTGTCCCACCGCCCGCCCTCCACAAAGGGACTGGTTTCTTGCTCCACTTACTTTATTATCTGGGGTTTGACTGATGTCAGTTCACCAGCACTGGCCTTTTTTAAAATGAGATACAGGACAGCCATATCATCCACCCCCAGTAAGACAGACGATGATATGATGATTGATATGTTTTATCATTAATATTAAAACCATGGTGGTGGTCTCAGTGATATTTCAAAGGCTTTTCCACACTGCCTGAAAAAAAAAACATAAAAAATAATCCATTCAGTAGCATGTCATACAGTGTGAAAACAGCATTTTGTCAAAGTACGTGAGAGGAAGGTTTTGCTGCACAGTAACACCAATTTTCGTAGTCACAGTGAAGAAGACATATTTGAAGTGCAGTTCTCTGTTTAATGAAGGGGCAAGATGAATTCATTAGTATGCATGAAATACTATCGTGTGCACATGATGTATACAAAGTTTTAAGTTTGAAAATAGATGTTAAACATGCAGTCTGTGCATAGTAGAGCCCGACTTATAGGGATTATACCAATATCAATATTTTAAGCTTAAAAACGTAACAACAGCTTAAAAATCACTGAAAATCTGGTCTTTTTTAAAAAGGACCTAAAGATTAGTTTGAAAAGTTTTAACAAAATGTTGCCTCCAGAACACAAACTGTTTCTTGTAAACATAAATCAGGTCCTGATTCTGATTCTAAGACTCCCTTTAAGTCAAAAAACTAAAGAAACTACAGATGTAGGTGCTTTGAAAATTGTATTTTTTCCCCCATTTCATCCATTTTTGATTGTCGTAATAACCACAAATGACTTTCAAGATATTTAGTTTCTTTCTCAGTAATAAAAAACAAAAACAGTTGTATGTAGTAGTTGACTGTAAAGAGAGACCCTTCTGCTCTTGCTTCCAACCCCTTGCCTCAATTTCTGCACACGCAGTAAGACACATGTGTATATATATATATATATATATATATATATATATATATGTGTATGTTTTAAACTCTCCTGCTCTTCATGTTGGAAGTCATGGCTTCAACATGTAGTTTTATTTTTCTGCAGCCATTCCTGTCACCCTCATCTCCTCACATCACCTGTTCTCCCTCCCTCCCCCCTCCCCTTCTCTCCTGTCTGGATAATATTACAGCTTATTATTTTTCATATTTCCATCCCTCCCTCTGCCCATACCGACCTGTCAGTCAAGCTGTCATGTGTGATTTGGAGCTGTCACTCCGGCTCTGGGTTTCGGGTGTGGGGGTTCGAAGGCTTGTTTACTGAGATGTGACTGGAGGTGTCACGCTGAATAAGCCCACCTCACCCTCCTCACCCCTGCCTCTTCATCCTCAAACCCCTGCTCAGTGCGACCAGGAGACCCCTGTGGGTTCCAGGGTTGGGTGGCAGAGTGCTTGTGCCAGGTGGGATGTGACTAATGACCATCTCGGAGTGCCACCGTCAGTTTTTGGGTGGTGGGTTTAGCTGCAGCCCTAGGTGCATGCATGTGAGCGTGTGTGTGTGTGTGTGTGTGTGTGTGTGTGTGTGTGTGTGTGAATGTGTGTATACTCATTCTCACAGCCAACCAATTACTGTCCCGAGGAGCCGACAGCTGTCGCCACCATCGCCTCTCTTTCTCTCTCTTCCTCCTCCTCCTCCTCCTCCTCCATACCTCCTCTCAGTTGGCAGGGGGGGAGTCAGAGGGGAGTCTCAGCCCCGGGTCCTGCTCCCTTGGGGAGTCATTACACCACTGTGGGACTCTCTCTCTCTCTCACACACACACACATGCACAGAGCAACATGCAACTTGTCTCCTCTGTCTCTTTCTATCTATCACGGTGCCACTACACCCTTCAATTAAGCCTGTGGCCTTCGCTTTGGGGATTTGATGCACATTCACATCAACACACGCACACACGCACACACACACACACACACACACACACACACAGACCCATCTAATCCTAATGTTCCCTCTATATTTGTCATTACCCGCATCCCAGATGGGACTCGGCCCATTGGGTTTTGTATATGATAGAGCCTTGCTGATAGAGGCAGAGCGTATCAGTGACACTTCACAGTGTTTTTTTTTTTTGGTGGGAGGGGGGACAAATTCATCAGAAACGTGAGCTCTTTGAGCACACGGTGAGTTTCTCCTGATGTGGTTGCCACAGCGGTGGTGGTTTAAGGGTGCATGCTGCCACTGAGGTGCCATCCCGCCGCAGTGAACCGCTATCTTCCCCTCACCACTCTCTTTCTTTATCTGAGACTGTAATACAAACCAGATTTGCCTTATCTGGGTCCCCCCCCACACACACACACACACACACACTCCAACCTAGCCTTATTCTCACTCTTGCTTGCCTCTACATGTAAACACACACACACACACTCTCTCTGCTAGAGCTTACGCGTGCTATCAGTCCCAATCTGTGAGTGGAAATGCCAGCTATTTCACTTAACCATGCAGGGTAAGAATGGGTGGTTGGTGGTTGGGGGGGGGGGGTTGGAAGAGGTGTGGAATATTTCACTTCAACCATGAATGCTGTGTATAGATAAGGAGCGCCTCACTCTGAGTGTGTAACTGTTTGTACATACGTGCTCGCGCGTGTGTGTCAGTCTTGTAGAGATTTACCTCCGACACACTCGTTAATCACAGAATTCATTAGTCACCGAGTCTCTAATTGTTTACTTTCCCCTGCGGCGGTACTACACAAGGTTGCCGGCCCTCCCTGTTACAATTTTGGAAGAACATAATGGTAAATTAATTTTCCTGGTAGCTCCGATTCGATTAGTCATTTCTGAGTACACTCTATTAGCTGGGAAATTGTGTATTTGGAAGTCAGAATGGAGAGTCTGGGTTTGATCATGTTGCCTACCTGGAAAAAAGACAAAGCAGCAGAGACTGAGGGGGAGATGGAAAGAGGACTAGTGAGAGACGGAGTAATGAGCCTGAGGGCCGAGTTGGAAGAGAAACGCTCCGGTCTGCTTTGAATGGCTCTGTAATGTAGACCCAAGCCCGGCGAGAGACGCAAGTGGGAAGATAAATTGATCTATTCATTAAACCATAAGCTACTAATAAAATCTAATTGCTTCACTAATTGTTAGGTACATCACAAGTGATGCGACTAAAACAAGACCAATAAAATAAACAATACGTACGAAATGATACCCCCTAAACCCTAAACACTCTTATTTTTATTTTATTTTATTCTAATAGTCCGACATGAGTGACTATTGGATATAACCTAAAGTTATGTAAGGCTCGTCAGCTGGGCTGCTGGCTGAAGGTTTATTTTGAAAGCTGCAATCCTCAATGCCTTTATTACATATTACTTTTAATATTATACTATTATATACTTTGTGTGTGGGGAAAACTTTAACTCTAACACATTCTAGTTCTTTGGATCTGTTTCCAAAGCAAACGTTTGAAATAGACTCATTTTACCGCAGCAACGCCACACGAATCGCATGAGGAAGTGACAGAATACTGACGCCATGTATTTATATTGTGGCCAACCTTAAAAAAAACTAGCACTTATTGAACACTTTGAGGTACCTGACTTCTTCTGAAATAACTAGTCAGAAGCCAGGACTTTTGTTCCATTAATTTCACAAGGACAAACAAAACTATGAAACAATTTTTCTGTCACTGTGAATATCGTTGTAAGCACCGTTTTGATTGTTTGTCGGTCAAAAGTCGACAAACTTCTAAAATGTGACTACGGTTGGTTAAAAAGCAAAAGGTCGACATCTTTGGAGCTAAAGATGTCTTAAAGGAGAAGTCACCCATCGGAGAGGCTGAATAGGAAATCAAACTCTCACTGACCAGAGCTTCAATCAGCTAAATGGACGCTGATGAGGTCCGACCGGATAAACTCCAGGTGATGTTCGTCCTCGGCGACGTCTCGGTGTCTCAGGTCGCCTCCTGCCTGCTGAAAATGAGGCCTTTGTGTTCTAGTTTTGTGCTCCAGAAACTAGATTGTGAACTAGTTTCTGAAACCGGTCGACTAATTGGCTTCACGGCGTCTGACTTGACCTCGAGCCGCGAAAGCTCTTCTGCATGTCAATGTATGGACGTGTATTCATGTGTGTATGCATGTCGCTCGTGTTTTTATGTGTCGCGGCCTGAGTTGCATATGGATGAGCTAACACGGGGGCAATCTGCGCTTCAAGGCGCACACGCACTCGAACACACGCGCCAACACGTCCACTCCTTTCACAATACTGAAATACAGATGCAATAGACCGCATCACAAGTGAACTTACTGAAACTATGCATTATAGATCAACTCACTCCCTTTCTCTCTCTCTCTCTCTCACACATACATTCTTCTTCTTCTTCTTCCTCCTTTCAATGAATCTCCCCGCACGCTCACACGCCACATCACAAATGATGGGATTTAAACATCAACAGTATGAAATATTCATGTGTCAGTGCCAGCCGCTCGAGCAGAACTACCACCAAGGGGGATTTGCCTTCAGATCTGAGGATACTACTGCATTCATCCCTCTCTCTCTCTCCGTTGTGTTGCAGCATCCGGAGCCATTGTCTCGGTGCTGTGTACCAGTGTGTTCCTGACTGTGGTGCTAGTTTTCTATGATATCGCCTGTACACTCTCAAGTGTCGTTATGTCTGTGTCTTGGAGGGTGGGGTGGGGGCACGAGCTACCCCCTCCTATTGGCCCTTTTTCGCTCAACATGTGGGGGAGAGGAAAGAGAGAGAATGTAGAGCTCAGGAGGTCATTTCAGAGCTTTACAAAGACAAGCTTTGTGAAGATGTTACGAAGTTTATCTCGTAGTACTACTAGTAGAATAAATAGAAGACATTAAACTGGACCAGATAAGAAATAAAAGTGAGGAAATGATCTCAGATAGAATCAAGTAAAATAGGATATGCTGTCTGATAAATGTACGTTTTAAAAAGAGATTTTCAAAGATGATTCATATCTTTTATTTAAAGTGTTCCCACAGTTTTTTTTGTAATTGCCAAAGCACCTGTGTTCTGACAGGCCATTTAAGCAGAGAGTCAATGTCATTAGCAAACTCGATTTCTATTTCAATTTACTTTATTTCATCATTATCAATAACGCTTTCCAGGGAGTCCTCGCCACATATATTAAAAACAAACGATAAAACACCGGCATTAGTTATAGCTGCCAGCGCCTGAGAAGCTGCATTTTGGGAAAACAACCCACCACAAGCAGCGATTTGGGGCATTGTTAGTGTCGAGTAAAGGTGCATTAAAATCAGTAAATCACTAGCAGTAAAGCAGTAAAAGACACACTGATCATTTTTACCTTGCAAGACTGAATACAAAAAGTAGAAAAAGCTATTAAAGACAGCAGGAAATGGCCTGTTTGCTTCCTTAATTTGATGTCATTCCTGTTAAACTGGATTTTAGTTGCATAGTGAGCAATCACTCTAAAAGTGTAAAGCAGTGACATATAAGTGAAGAAGGGAGAGGATTGTCTGATAGGAAAAGCGACAGGCGTGATTCTTTTATTGCTTAGATTTTATGTTCACGCCTTCCAGTGCAGGATGACATCGCCATTAAAGGAGGTAAAAGTGTTCATTTCATTGACTGATTTGTTGAAATGTTGCGCTCGAAGCCACGCCCGTTCAGTGATGTCACTGTAACAGGTGTTACAGCTAATGAAAAACATCTGCTTTGACATCACTAGTGTATGGCCACTGACACAGTTTGAAATTTATGGAAAATCAGTCTCTTTTTATTTGATTTTCCATGACTTGAATGACCTTGTCACATCATAAACAGGGTAATTGGGGATGGTCTCACTTTATACAATTATGAAATGCTAAATAGCAAAGTCTTGCTCAGACTACTGCTGACATATGTAAACACAGCTGGTTCTGCGGTCTAATACCAAACCAGGATCACGGGGTTAAAACCTTATAAATGCTGGGCCAAGCGGAGAAAATTGGAACAGCTAACAGGGTAAAAATGTGGCTGAAAGTATAAAACTACAGCAGCACAAGGTTTAAAAAGTTTGAGGAGTTGTTGGCAGAAAGTTGGAGAGTAAAACAGGCAGGAGGTGGAAGGTAGAAAAGTTTGCAGGAGTCTTCGATTGCTCAGTGAAAGTGAGTGTGATGGAGTATACAGAGATTCAAAGAGTGCCAATCGGGGGACTGTGGAGTCAGATATGGGTCCAGTGGTCATTGTTCCTCCTGAGATTCATCCCTTTTTCCATTTAAAAGATGTGATTACACTGCAACAATGCGCGCACACACTTTCACACACGCGCTGCCGGCAGTGGTGATCCAATTTAGGAGGTTAGAAGGGAGGGATAAGGAGATAGAGGGAGCAAAGGGGGGAGCCGGGGGTGGGTGAGGGCAGGGGGGGGGGGTTGAAGGCAGCCATGTAAGAGATGCAACGGAAAGGCTAGGAGGAGAGAGCGCTCCCTCTCTCGTTTGTCATTCTGTCGGCGCCGTATGCAGATGAGGAGCTAATATGATATCTCTGCTGAGCTGATGGATGTTTAAAATGATATGGCAACCCTGAGCAGCCTCGCCGCATGCTGCCTGCCAGGGATGGTGTGTGTGTGTGTGTGTGTGTGTGTGTGTGTATTTAGGAATGTGGTAGCGTGTGTTTATCACTCAGTGAAAACTATATCCAAATCACTGTAGCAATGACTTACTTTCAACAACTTCTGTTCTTGCAGTTGGTTAAACGGTAGCTAGTTCGTTACAGCTGGGATCGTATTTTCATAGCTTTTGGCTGTATGTCATGTTTTTTCACTGGGATCTCAGAAGAAGATCATACCGGTTGGCTTTGTATCTCGTAAACATCCATCACAGAGTACAGATCGACTTCCTGATTCAACTTTGAGTTAGTACTTCCGGTGTAATCGGGCTGAACTGTTGGCTTTTCTCCGACCTGTCTGATCGTTTTTTTACCTCATTGGACTCTTTGTGGCGATGTTGCCATGTTCTGATCTGATCTCAGCTATTAACCAACAGAAATGACTGCCAAAGCTGAGATCCGAGTTATAGTAAACTGGAATGGTTCAACTAACGTATCATTTAGTCCATCAAATGTCAGAAGATGAGGACAAATCCCCACAATAGGTCTCCAGAACCTCCGGTGATGTCTTCAGATGGTTAGGTTTGTTTGACCAGAATTTAAAAAACCCAATATATATAAAGATATAACGGAAGAAGTGGCAAATCCTCACACTGGAGAAGCTATAATTGATACCGCAGCCAGCAGCAGGTTAGCTTAGCTTAGCACAAAGACTGGAAACAGGGGGAAACAGCTAGCCAGGCTCAGTCTGAAGGTAACAAAATCTGCCTGCCATTAACTCTGGACTCGTTTGTTAAATCTGTTAAAAAACAAACAAACTGCAGCTAAACTGGGGTTTACACGTGGGACTATTTCTTTCTCACCATGATGTTGCCAGGCAACCGAGAAATAGTCCGTCAATTAATTTTAAACATTCTAAAACTTTTCAGAACTATTGATTACCATAATTTGTGTTTGGAAATGTTTTGCAGGAGACAAGTGAAATGCACATGGATGCCTCGTTGAGGCGTGGTTTGTTAGGATCAATATTCAATCAAACTGCATAATATTCATCATATAAAAGGTCAATGACAGCAGCTGGCAATGTAAGATTTTCAAGAAATCACTAATGCTAATTGTTCTAAATCTACAACAGTAAGTGCCTCTGAGTTTGTGTATCTGTGTGCCTTTTTTCCACATTGTCATGGTGGTAATGAGGAGATGGGAGGGGGGGGGGGGGGGCAGGACTGATTGGATTCTCCACAGACTTCATTAGTTAAAACAAAGCCAGTTGTCCATTTGGGCTCTTTCACAGCCTAATTGATATTGATTTACTGATTTGCTCACGGGTGATTTAAAAGCATGTTTGGCGTTCTCGTCAATGCAGCTTTTCCTCTGCTCTCTCGCCGCCTCTCTCCGAAGGCATTAGCGCTCCGTCCTTCTGCTAACAGCAAAAACTCGTAGTGACGAGGAGTTTTGCTTCCTGGCGACGCGTGTTTTCCTCCTCAAGTTTGACGTTTCGCTTCAAATCACACGACGTCTCCTCCCACTTTGTCATTTCATCACCGTCATATTATTCTACGACATAATGAGGAAAAACTGAGGGAGATAATTGTCTTTTCTTCTTAATTTCCCTCCATGATCCGGGCTTGTCAGTGCAACAAATTAGCGAGGGTTATCTTTTCATTGTGGACTCCTCAACTACGATGGCGCTGATAGATCGTCACCATCCCCATAACTGGATAATGATAGTTATCATAAATGGTTAGCGGTTGGCTAAGTGAAGCATTGAGATCAATGGCAGTGGTGTTAGTGTTAGAATGAAGGAGGCCTTTTATCATGATGATGGATGGCAGGCCTGTCTTTAATGCGACATGTTATGATCATATCAATTTGTCCTCAGTTCTCATCGACATCACTTTATTGCCTCGTCGTCTCTCACAGTCCATCACCTCGCACTGTAAATTCAGACTTGAAATGGCAGCGTGCCACGACGCTCCATAAACCAACCATTTCTCCTCCTCCACTGCTTTCCTTCCACCTTTCTCCCTTTCTTTTCTGTCTGGCGTCTGCTCTTTCCCTCCCTTTAATCCACCTGATTTCCTCTCTATTTTGATACCTCTCTTTCTCTGTTTACTGTCCTCTTCCCCTCCCTCCTTGACAGACATCGGCAGACAGCCTGAACGAAAGAGTGAAGGAATCAGACTGGGATTAAAATGTAATATCAGACTCTTAAAGAGATTAGTGGTTGAGATTCCGCCGTCTGAGCTACCCCCCAATCTGATGAACTGGCATTCATTATATTGATTTATTCCCCGGCTTCTTTTATCGGTCCTCATTCACATGGACAGCAATAGATCTGATATGGTGGCCTTTTATGAGGCACCTTGTCACCGGGGCCTTTGCGCTAAGTAACCGCCGACCGGCTGCCAGGAATAATTGTTTAGGGAACCGAAGTTTATTCATCAAATCCGTAGTTTTGAAAGAGCAGCAACAAGAGGGCGGAGGAGGACATGACTGATTTCCGTTTCTCAAGTGGACAAAAGCAAGGTCCTGGTATTGAACCTGCTAATCAAAGCTTCAGATGGAGCAACGTCGCCACAAAAGAGCCTTAATTATTTCCAATTATGACAAACCATCATTTCAGCTCAATTATGTTGCACATCCGTCAAGGATGTGATTGAGGTTCCCTATTAGTCTCTCTATCAACATCTTTACAAAGAGATATAAGCACCACAGGCCTGTAATCAAAGGAGAATATTTAAATATCTTCTTCTTCATGTCTACATTTTGGCATCCGATTGTTTTCACCTGATCCTGATCCTCATCCGTCCGACACCACACCCTCCGCGATGCATCCAGTCAGACCTCCAGTTGTTTGGATGCTTTGGATAAAGTAGGCAGGTGTTTTCAAGAACAGTCACACCTGATTTTTGATGGGGTCTGCGGTACAATTAAATGAAACAATTAACTGACAGAATCGAGACACCAACATCTGGGTTAACCACCAACAGTATAACCACTGTTCTAGATACGATTCGCAAAGCATATTAAACAACAACACATCTTTGTATTGCTGCGTTTCCAGGTAATAACTCTCACTGAAACAGACCTAACCAAATGGATGATGATTTGAACACAGCCTACCTGATTTTCCTTTGAAAGTGGCCGTGATATAAGCACACAATTATACTTCAAGGTGTCCGGAAATAGAAAATAATAGACATGGATGGCAGACTCTCCCCCGCCTCATCTGTTATATTAAACCACCTTAGAGGGTATTATTGCATACATGTTCTGCAACATAATCATTTCATAACTAAAGGTAATGCATCTGAGCATTTTTCCACCTGTTACTTCTCCTGATGAGGTCTGGTTAAGTTTAGGGAACAAAAAGCACTCAAGGAAAGATTAGAAGAAACCAATGTAGGCAGGAGTCAGGACGCAAACTGTGCAAAAGTCTCACTCTTTGTACAACCAGCCGTCCATTTCCACGTCCTTCCCAAGTCATTTGTGGCATGTTACAAGTTAGCGCTACAGTCGGAGTTGCTACTAACGGTCAGAACAGCTCTTAATACTGTTGTGTTGTATGAAATATGCATGAGTTAACTAAAATGTCATGAATGCACATTCATGTTTACTGAAATGGCTTGTAATAACTTTTGAGACATACACAGACACAAAAATGTGTTTTGTGATTTGACCTGAAACTCGCTAGCTTGTTAAAATGTGCAGTTCTGTTAGCTACATCGGAAAAACCGCAACCCTTCAACAGGTTCGTAAGAAATGTATATTTATATAACTTAACTGTCGTTGGCTTCGTCCTTCCTGAGACTTCTGTACTTATAGAAGTCACACCAGGAGTGGAGGCCTTGGAAATGTTTTACATTGATGAAAAATAAAACTAATTGTGTCTGAAACAGCAGATAAGATCACAATCAACTGTTATGTTGAATATCCTTCATCTAGCCCTACTTCTCACATCTCATTTTTCCCTCTATCCCATCACCCCCAGCCTTCGCCACCCTGTTCACTTTGCATGATCTTATCATCCGGCCACCCGGTAATGGCCTCCCTCTTGGCTCCACACACACACTGGCATCGTATCCGTCGCCCCAATCACAACCTTAATGCATCTCAATTTAACCACTGTTGTAACACACACATGCACAACCCTGTCTCTCTCTGACACACACACACACACACACATGCAGAGTTTATTGTGTTTGGAGCAGTGACGGGTCGGGGAGGGCGGCATCAGTAATGCGTGACGCGTGCCTCCATAACGCCGGCTTCATTTGCATGTGTGAGGAGGTCTGGGCTAATGGAGCTGATCTGTTGCGCTGTTATTAAATGGGGAAAGAGAAAGGGAGGCGGGGGAGGTGGGAGGAGGGGGGTTATTATTAAAGAGGAGGAGGAGGAGGAAGACAAAAAGGAGGGAGGTCCTCTCTCCTCTCCCAGGGGCGTGATGGATGATTCAGGAGTCTCTCCTTCACTGGGTTTAGGTTGTTGTACAATTTGCAGTGTGTGTGTGTGTGTGTGTGTGTGTGTGTGTGTGTGTGTGTGTGTGTGAGCGTGCTGCGACCAGCCTGAATACCCTTTGAATATCACAAGGTAAATGAGGCCTTACACACTACTACCACTTCTCCCTTTAGTCTACCCTTTTACGACTCAGGTCATTTCTCTCGCTGCATTTAAATGTCCTCAATATGTCACACATGCATGCATGAACGCATGCATCCCTGCTAACACACGTGCACTCACTTGTGTGCACACACACACACACACACAGTAAATGAAGCCTGCTGGGGAACTTTCAGATCCTTTTTATGGCTCACACATGTATATCACAGCATAATGGCCTGAATCAAACTGCACAGCAGATACTAGTTTATTATTGCACTGATTTTCTATAGTTTTCACTCTGAAACAACAATCCTCACGTTGTGCTTTTCATTATGAAATGCCAAGGCTGCATTAGCATGTGTTAACCAATGGAATGTTTTTACAGATTTTGCTTTAAAATAAAACAAACCGAATCATTATTTGTCGGCTCAATCCTGTCATTCAGTACATAAATCTGTGTTACACTGAGACGTCACCCAAAATCTGTCTTTTGTGTGTGTAGGCCTGTGTATTGAACCTACAAGGCAAAATGTGGCCATAGCATCAAGCAAGTCGTTGGCATGAAATGTCGATCAGATGTTTCAGGATATAAACCATGAGACTAGGTTTGAATTCTCCAAACTAAAGTATAGAAAAAAATGATGGTTTTGCAGCCCTACTTCTGAGCCTCAACCACTCTTTCCCCTTTTCGCTCTGACAGGAGGCTGTTGAAAGTTTGTTGTTTCCTTGTTGATGGTGAATGGAGGCAGTCAGCTTGACTTCATGTCGGTTACAGTTTCCAGCGCTGACAAGTTTTTACATTGTAAAATAAAACCTCTCAAATCGCTCCTGCGGCTCAGAGAAGTCGCTGTCCGTCCACACGCTCAGAATGTTCAAACAAATAATAGTTTTGCCGACGTATGGCTGAATGCGCTGCTGCCGGCAGAGCTTCAGGCCTTCCAGGAGGATGATAGCGTGACACAAAAAGCAGTCCATTCAGCCATTTTCTTGGGCAAACCCATGATATGCTTGGTACATACTGAGTGTGCAGATAGACAGTGAAGAAGTGGAGTAGTTTCTATTGACATTTGAGTGTTTTTTTTTCCCTGTGACCATTAAAATCTATTGTTACTGGCTGATTTCAAGTTGGCCACGGCTCCTTTTCCGCCTCCAGGTAGACTTTGGGGCAGAATATCGCTGTGTGAGTTAAAAATCCTTTGATCTTAACAGTTTCACATCCATGAATACATGAGTCAGTGCTTTTATTAACCGTTGAGTCACTCCGAGTTGTGTCTTTCCTGATACACCAGCATACACTATGAATGCAGCATCAGTCAGAGGATGATTAATGAAATGGCAGCTCACTGGTGTCGCTCAGGTCTCGATTTCATCCAATCCTCTTCCTTCCCTTCGGCGCTTGGCAACGGCCATCTACGAGACTCATTCTCCAATGGGAGAGTTTAGATCCATCTGGAGGTGGGCCAGCAGCCCACATCTGACATCATCTTAAGACCTGGCACAGTTTAGCAGAATGGCTGTCTCACACACACAAATACTAACACACACACACACACACACACCTGCGATGGAGATAAGATTAAGACGAAGAAAGAAGTGGGAAGTCGAAGGGTGTGAAAGTCAAGTGTGTTAGTGTATTTATCTGTGTTTAAAGATGTGTGTGTTCGGATGTGTTGATTGGTTGGGGATTGCGGGTGCGGTATGTGAAGCGAGTTGTGTACATGTGAAAGGCAGGATGGCAGGTGTTAAAAGTGTTAAAAACAGAGTGTTAGAACGACACAGATGGGCTGCAGAGAGGAGGATGACAGAGGGGAGAAAACCATTTTGGAAGAGGAAGAGAGGCTCTGAGCTGGAGACGCTCTCGGGGCTTTTAGGACGATCGACTGTCAAATTGACCAAATTAATCGATCAGTCAATCAGCGCAAAAGTATTTGACAACAATTTTGTTAATAGATTGTTAATTTAAGTAATGTATTCAGCAAAAAAGAAAAAGTTCCAGCTTGTTATTGTAAACGTGTGGATTACAACTAGTGAGGTACAACTAGTCTTAATACAGCAGTCCTGCATTAAATCCTCCCCTCATGAAGGTTATGATGCATTATACAGAGGGGCGTTCCTGTTATTTAGCCTCCAAAATGACCATGAAGTTGACTCCAGACCTCTCTAACACATTACAACCTTCAGGAAGGGAGGATTTACTGCAGGTCTGTTGTATTAGACTGCATTATTTTTAGCTAGGTGTGAGAAACAAACTGGAAACTGAGCGTATATTTGAGTCTGAGCTTCGATATGTTGACTACAACCTACAAGTCCACATACACGATGCATGTAAACGCAGGATTTGCAGTAACCAGGTTACTGCAGTGCGAGCGAACTCGTTCTCTGATTTCCTTATGTAACCGGGTTTCTTGTGTCATTGATAATGGATTAACACCAATCCCGTAAGAGTTACAGTAGCTCGTGTTTCACGGCACAACAGAAGCATCCGTGTCACTTCCAATATCTGCTCGTGTGTGTTATAAGAGACGGAGAGACAGACGGGGAAATCTCTTTAAAAGCTCCAACGTGGGAATGCTCTCCATCATCGACGGTGTTTAGAAGTGCCGTGGCAGCGGGCTCACAGTGTCTCCCTTCATGTAGCACTAATGCAGAGTGTGTGTGTGTGTGTGTGTTTGCGTCCAAATATGCCGTGTTACTCGCCGGGGCCTGCCACCTGCTCCGTCTTTGCGGCGGCTCTGGCACTGTCGCCCGAGGAGTCCCTCACGTTTCAGCTTCGTTTTGCGTCTCCTGCAGGCCCGCAGCAGCGCAAGGCCTGCAGGAGTTTGTGCTCAGGTTCACGCGCGCCGCCAAAAAGCTGTCCGTCGTGAAGCATAAGTCTGGCTCGTTTCCACCTGGACGCTGTTTTCCCATCTGTTTCCATCCCAGTGATCAATTCTGACCCAAAATCTTGTCGGCTCGACTTATGCCGACCAACAAGGGGCAACTGATACTCAAATCAGACCTAAAAGCTTTTTTGTTTTCAGCAAAATCATCACTTGCTTTGCAAAGAGACATGTTTATTTTTTTAAGTGGCTCTGTAGTGAGGCAGCTGATAAGATTCTGTTCAGAGGAAAACGCTGAAAGGGTAACTGACCGTCCAGACCTAAAGTGGTCTCTTGTGCGACTTTAGAAGTTCCCACAGTAATTTAGATTTCTGGAAAGGCTTTTCAAGACATTTCCAACCAAACAAATGTCCTATTAAAACCGTTTATCTCAAAATGTCAAGTTGTTATGAAGACAAGACTAAGACAAACAGCCTTGTTTTAGACCTTGTGCCAGAACATTTTGGAGGTAATTCAATTGGATTTTAAAGGGTCTTGGGAAAACGCAGAACTGGGCTAACATGACAAAGTTACTGTACTGTTGTGTTTAAGGAGACACTCCAGACACATTGTGAATTCTTTTGAGATTTTTATAAGATTGGGGCAGTTAGCATTAGCAGAGATAGCCATCGTGAAGAAAGTCAACAGAAAAGGAAAGTCTGATGGGTCATCTCTGGGAGCAGCAGGGCAAAAACAAACCACACTAACGAGTGCTGATAGTACCATAGTTCCAAATGTCACTTCCTCCTGCAACAAGTGGACTTATGTCATCCTAAAATGACTTTCTAACTGAACATGAGACTAAATGACTTCTTAAATGAACATTCTTTCAGGTTAAATCACATTTAGACACAGAACCGGCAAAATCCCAAACTTATAGATTTGAGCCTCTGACATAAGATCGCACTGGATCGTCAGATTTCATCATCCTCGACTAAAGAAGAGGAGCTCTCGGTTGTTGGACTGTGTCTTTAGTGTCGTCGTACCCATAAAGTTGCTCTAATTAAGTTTTATTAGGGTCTTTATAACTGTTTCTGTTCCATTTAAGCTGCAGCGAATGTTTTAACATCCAGCTGTTAAATGCAAGTTAATAAGTAATAAGAACCGTGGAGGGTAAACGTTTTGCGTGTATATATGTATGCAGATTAAAAACTATGAGGGATGGTGTGTGTGGTGGAGTTCTATGAGTGTCGTCTTTGTGTGTGTGTGTGTGTGTGTGTAGTGTGTAAACCTGTTAGTGCGAGCAGTGTGTGTTTGATGTTCCATTTACCCTTGTTCATAATTCATGGCATTGGGAAAATGGACTGAAGCGGAGGTGGCTATCGTGTGTGTGTGTGTGTGTGTGTGTGTGTGTGTGTGTGTGTGTGTGTGTGTGAGTGTGTGTGTGAGTGTGTGTGTGTGTGTGTAGCAGGATAACAGGAGGAGTGTTCTGTGGTTGAAGATGAAACAGACAAGAGTGTGTCTTTGAAATGCAAAGAGTGATGATAGCAGTGATTGGCCACCGTGTTGAGGAGGAGCAAGGAGTTTTTTCTCAGCATTTCATCATAATACACACACACACACACACACACACACACACACACTCTCTCTCTCTCTCTCTCTCACACACACACACACACAGGTTATTAATGACAGCACTGTTAATTCATTATTATTTTATTTACCTCTGTGACATGAAACCCGGGCTAATTCAGTGCAGCTCTGAGCTCTGGAGGGTTGCATGTTTGTGTGTGTCTGTGTTGCATTGAGTGTAATACCAGCTCACACACACACACACACACACACACACACACAGTGTCTGGTGGTTGGGCCTGGGGACCAATTTATTTACATGCAGTGGAAGAGGAACTGAGGATTGGAGGAAGGGATAAAACAAAAAGGGAAGGAGAGAGAAAGAGGAAACAGCAGGGAATTATGGAGAAAACCCAGTGGAACGAACAAGTTTCTCCACTGTTTCCAAGGACAGACGAGACCAATTTACTATTTAGATGGCTCGGTGTGTGTGTGTGCGTGTTTTGTTTTGCCAGTATCTTTTGTGATTTGTATCATATTTCCAGAAACACTGTCTTCATCGGCGCCCAACTGTTTTACTTCCACTGTTAAAAAAAGTAGCTAAACTGCAGTGCCGTATATTCAGTTTGGAGGCAGGCAGTGTGGGAGGGGGGGAGGTGGTTAGGAAACACTGGTGTGGGGACATAAACAATACTGTACATGTCGATATGTGGCTTTATGTTTAAAATAATGTAGTCACAGAAGCTGTGTGTGGCCGCGCTGACAGCTGCAGCTTAGAAAGAGATGCTTACCTTTGGTAACGTATCTGCTTTTGAGTGTTATATTGTTCACAACTTTCACAAGTCTTCTCTTTTTCTTCTTGTCTTGCAGGCAGGACGCCAGCGACCTCTCTGGACCGATACAAAGGTACAGCTGTTCATCTTTTCATTCTCTTTCTTTCTTAGCCTTCACTCCCTCTGCCTCATCCTCACTGAGGCATGCTGTGTATCTCCAGGCTTCAGGCCAAACACAGACTACATCAACAGGCCTTTTAGCTTTGGCTAACACTGGAGTAGTGTTAGTGGTGGTGTTTTTTGTGTGTTTGGCAGCAAGGGGGGGAGGGGGGGGCGGGGGCGGGGGCGGGGGGGGGGGCAAGTTGGTGGGTAGAGAGGGAGAGGGAGAAATAAAGGGAGGGAAAAAGGGAAATTGGAAAGGAGAGATGTGACGCGGCTCAGATCTACGGCCGAGGAGGGTCATTAAACTAAACCCTTTGGCGACAGAGCGACAGATCAAGCGAGGGAGGGGGGGGGTTTAAATAAGGGCCGATCTTAAAATAGCAGCACCTATTTCTCATCTGAGGCAGAGTTAACAGGAAAAGGATGAATATCGTGCTCTGAAAACCATCAATGCCCCCCCCCCCGCCCCTTACAGTATGTCTTCCAGCATGGAGAGATAGTGAGGGGGGGGGGGGGGGCACTTTTTCACCGGTTTGATCCATTTACCATTACAAGAACACTCATATTTAATGACAATGCACCTTTAATGATCGGGATTCTAATCACAGATAACGCTAAATATTACAGAACTACTAAGTGTTAATGACCAAAGGCTCTAATAATAGAGCGTCTCATAAACATTTATAGGTTCCATAATGCATCAGCAGGTGTGGCTGCACAGTTCATGAACCATTATAATTTGTTATATTGTTGGATTTGATTATTATTTCTGGAGTAGAGAAAATTCTTCGTGTAGATGCAGTTCTCTGAGTAGTTGTTGAGATTCGCTTTAATTTGGGTGTTTTTTGAATGAAGTGTTGTGTGTCAGTAAAATTGCATCTATTTCAGAGGACAAATAAAATATTTTTTTTACCAAATAATACATCAGCTGTGAGTTTTGGACTCTTCTGAAATATATCTTTGTTTGTGCAACAACAAAAACACAACAGTGACAAATGTTCCCAGTGATGGATCACATGAATGGAGCAAGCTTTAAGTCTCTGTGAGTTGATTTTCATTCTGTAATGAAATGAACTGCATCTAATGGTAAATGGAAACCCATTTAAACACTTTTATACTGGGAAGATATGCAGCAGGATTGTAAAGAATATGCAACTTTAATGGGCTGAATCAAGTCCGACCACTGATGTGGTCCTTTAAGTAACTCTTTTCCTTTTTATTTATTATTGTTTTTTTGTCGATGTAACCTCTAAATAACTACATGGTACTTTGGTAGTGCAGGAAGAAAAGGGATAAAATGTTCTGCTATGATGAAAAGTCTGCATCATTTTCTCATAACAGCACTGGATGATATTGATTTTTAATGATCCTCTATAGTATCAGTCTAAAGCTACGCCGGATGGTATTCACAGCAGGTAAATCAGCTCAGATCAAAAAACAAGATCCAGTGCAGAACGAGACGCCGGCGGAGAAGAAGCGGCAGGAAAAGAAAGAGACGATGACTGTGGCTGTGAATAATTAGGCAAAATAGTTTGCTTTTGTTTTTCTCTCTGATTGGAGAAAACAGCACACACACACACACACACACACAAAAGATGTGTGTTACACGCTAATCCGCCACACAGCTGCGTCATTCCAGAACGTGTGTTTACTTCCTCTCTGCCTTCACCGCCACCATCACCGCCGCCGACCCCACCCAATCCCCTGCAAACACACACACACAATCGCACAAAAGACAACTGGGCGTGTAATTTGATCCTGTGCGCTCTCCTCCTCTAATGAAGCTCTCTGGCGGTTTGACTGACACCCAGCTCGTTATTTAAGCGTCTGTTTTGGGCCAGGAGGAGGAAGAGGAGCTGAGAGGAGGAGGGGGAGGAGGAGGAGGAGGAGGAAGAAGGGGGGTATGGGGAGGAAGAAATAGGAAAGTGGAAGCAAGGGAGCTGAAAGAGAGGATGGGAATGGATAAACAGACAACAGGAAATGAAAATAGGTTGGAAAGATGGAGGGAAAGAGGGTCATGGGAGTCGTAGGGAGCAGAGAAAAGGAGTTTTAAAAAAAGAGGACAACAACAATCAAGAGA